>NC_034411.1:74830889-75077709 GCF_002078875.1 Numida meleagris | reverse complement strand
CCCCCTCCCCCTTCCTCTTTCCTCTTCATTCCCTCCAAAAAAGACTATTCTCTATCCCTAGTGCTATACATATGAAGAGGCCCTCCTTTTATGCCTCCTTAATGAGTAAATGCAAAGAAATTAAATTCAAAGTTTCTAGATGACCGAGCAATTTCTGAGCCGTATTTGCACAGATTTTTCACTTGTCTTGATTTCCTCACTGAGGAATTTTTTTTCTGTCAGAATTCCAAATAAACACAATCTAGCTTTGGAAAGTAATGAAAATGGTAATTTCTCTAGGAAAATGCATTGTGAAATTTCTCAGAGATCCTATCTCCAGAGGTGCTGATTGCTGAGATGATTCCTGTGGCACACACAGTGACTGGTGAGGAAGCCAATTATTACTCTGGAATTAACTTGTGATTTGACTTTTTAGGATCATCCCCACTGGTGGTCTACATAAAAGGCAACCCCTGGTCCTACCTGCGCAGTGACTCTGAGGTGCCATGGTTGCATTTTTAGCCCCTGCCCAACAGAACACTGAGTAATGTTCACCTATTCCTATCACTTGGGCATGATACTTACTCTGTTTCCTTTTTATGTTACTCATGATGGAGTATTTTGTTTCTCAGCTGTGGCATAAGCAAGAGATACTCAGTGCTCAACCAAAGGAGAAAATTGAAAAAACACTCAGTGATATCAATCAGAGAAGGCCTGAGTTGCCTGAAGAAAAGAGCTGTAGATTTCCACTTTCAGAGGACATTGCTTGCCTTGTACCTTTCAAACTTGTCAGTGCAGCTGCTGATCCAAGCAGTATTTCTGACAATTCTCATCAGGGCTGTCCTGCCCAAAGTCAGTGGCCTGCCTATATCATGCTGCAATCCACACTGCCCATCCCCTTACATCTACTTGGTCATGGATTTGATAGAAAAGAGGATACATTTATACACTTGCTATTTTTGCTATTATTGTCATTATTGTTTGCACTGTTGCACTGTTTCTTTCCTATACAGTACTAAATACTATGATCTGCGGTGCTCATCACAATCTGAAATCCTGCACTGTGGAAAATTTGATGCTGGTTCCATGATACATTCACAGGTGGATGCATTTGCACAAATTATACCCAAGCTGATAAGCAAAAAAATCATTTATTTTCCCTCTGTCTTTCTGAAATGATTTTCCCCTTTTGTTATAATATAATGGAAAAAATCTCAATTTTCAAACCAGATTGACATGTCCCTTGAAATCACCTCTATTTTCATTTACATTTCTGTTGAAATATGTTATTGAATAAATATTGAGAACCATGTATAATTTCACCTACAGTTTTACTTGTTTTTTCATTCCTCATTACAGTGATGGGAGAACTGTATATCCAGATGCTGTGTCTAATCACTGGGTCAAGCTGATGATGACTCAGAGCTGCTGAGTTCCCTCTGCCAGAAAAAGGTGCTGAAACCCTCAGGGTAAGAAGGGAGGAAAAAAAAGTATTTTGAAGTGTAAGGGCTGGAATCAAATACACCTTGACGAGCAAAGATTCAGCTCAGATCTTAATCTTACAACATCCCCAGGGTTAATCTAAGGAGAAAAAGAATGAAAACTAACCTACGTGTCAGGACATTATAAATATTCATAGGATGTAGTTTTAAGTGGACTACAAAAAAGCTGAAAAATAGGAGAGTGGAAGATACAAGTTATGAAGTCCTTAAAGGAGTTGTGTGGAAAATATTCATAAGAAGAGAATGTTGTTTTATTCGCAAATAACATGAAGGAAGTCTAGATAGTTTCTGACAGGGAAATCAGTGGTAGCTGATCCTACTTCTTTGGGCTTGTGCATATTGCTTTTCTGCCCAGTTTCTAGTTTCTTTAGAAACTCTTGAAAATAGGAAGCCATTTTGAATGCCTGGTTGCCTAAGATGGTCTGAATATTCCCTTTAGGGAGCAGAATTATGATCAGATACTACAATAGATTCCTGCCTGGAAAGGAGGAAACTGAAAGGAGCCTACAGTGTAAACTCTTAGTAGTAAGCAATAAATAGCCTGATCAATACAACAGACTCTAAAGGATGTAGTCTGATATGAACTCCTTCCATGAACTTTCTGTCATGAAAATCTGGTTCTTGTGGGAGCAACAATCCAAACTGTTTCAGAAATATTTTTAGGCGTTAATATGAGGCATAAATTTTCAGTGGTTCTAAATATCAGCCAGTTTCATTGACTGCTATTACCTCCAAAAAAATATTTTTGCAGTAGGCTTTTAAATATACATTCATAATATTTTTGAAGAGAAAACAAAACATTACAAGATCAGCAACAGTAAGTCTGGAAATGTTCTGAATTGTTGGATTAGCAAAGACCTTATATGCTTTAGCAAAGGCCCATATTGGGCTGCTATCCTCCATGCTTTTGTCATGCTTTTTTTTTTTTTTCCCTCTGTTTAAATTAAAACCCCAAGGTTCTGTCAGATCAATTTCTGGTAGAGCAAGAGTGGCATAAAGTCAATTTTTTTTGACTGAGCAATATGTGCAATATGTTTTTTGTTTTTTTTTTTAAATAAGTTGTGATCTACATAAGTACAGTAAGAAATATCAAGGTAGAGCCAATAGTCACACAGGAGAGTTTACTCGTGTTTAAGAAATCAGTCTGGTTCTCATAACAAAACCACAATAGTCTGTGAATATTTTTTGTTTTTAATTTTATAGCAGTGTGTGCTCTGCTCTCTGTATACAATTCAGCACTCTTTGTACTGACAAAGTTGAAATGACATTTATCGAAATACACTAGCTCAATGAACCTTGTTTTTGATGACCTTATGCCTTTCAGGTCTTCTGGTTTAACTGTGTTACTTTTATTGGTGGCTTTAAAGCAGTTAAATGTAGTCTGAATGACTTTTCTTATTTCCTGCTTCTTTTTTTTTCCTTCCTCTTTCTCCTCTCATTGTGGAAAAAATACTGACTATGTCAAGGACAAACACTTGGGTTATGGATTTTGTCTTTGCTATTACTATTTTTATTACAAAGCAGCCCTGAAGACCTTTTAATTCTCTTGATTGTTTAAAGAGGCTTCATGAAAACATGACATCTCAGATGTGGAGATAAGTATAATTGAGTGCAAAAGTCTGTTTGCCAGGGCTCTACTACAGTAAGAACCTAAGGAATTCAACAAAAAGGACGGGGTCAGTAAAGGTTTAGTGGAATTTGATAGGAGGCCCCATACAAATATCCAGATGAAACTATAGCCAATTATTTTGTGCTGAATATTATGCCCTGATGAAAATAAAATACCTGAGTTTAATCTTTCATTCAGAGTAAAGATTTGTAGTATAATGACCTGATTTAGTTGAAAAAAGGAAAGAATAACTAAGTCTGACAGCTGAGAACAGAGGAGGGATTAATCTCAAAAGTTGCTATTCTTTGTTTCCCATCTTTTCATTATTATGCAATCGGTGCAAAGAGTAAGTTGCTCTGAGTCAGATCCAATTGCATTGCTTCGAGAAAGGGGAAAGCATGGAGAAGAGAGATTTTCCTTTACTTGCAGACAGAAGAATTGACAAGAGAACTGAGAGAAGTGGAGCCAGTCAGTCCATCTCTCAGTCTTAGGGCAGAAGTGGGCTAACAGTGCTTTCATTCAGCTCCATGCACAGCAAGGGCAGCTGCAGGTAGGTACGACAGGGTGGTACGCATCACAAGGTACAGTAATCCAGTTGAATGAAGAATTTTATGCTTTTCAGTCTTAAATTTGACCTCCTGAATGTCTGGCTAAAGGAGAAAGAGAGTGACTATGCTGCAGCATACATCAGAGTGTTGACTGCTCTTCTGATCTGTCTGAAAATGCTTCTTCTTGACATATGACATGATGCTAGCTCTCTTTCACCTTGTGAACATTTGCAGCAACCAGCTTACTGCCATCCACTATGCACCACTAAATGTTGATGGCTGTTGCAAGGCACACTGCTGTGCGCCTAATTGCTCCAGCTGACCAGAGTTGCACTTGATGGTGCCACAATAGACCTCTTACTAGGAGTATTACATCCAGTTTTGGGTACTAACTTTTGAGAAAGATGTGTAGACATTGCTGAAAACAGAACAAGGAGGAGCAAAAAACGTGACTGAAGAAGAAAGGCTTGAGAAATAGGGGACTGTTAAACAGAGAAAGGGGAATATTGGAGGGAAATATAACAGACTTGTACAACTTAGAGGAGGGAGGAAACTGTTCTCTTCATGTTCTATTGGTAGAACAAGAGATTTAATTGAAACAAAGACTTACTGTTGAAAGATAGGAATAACATTATGAAAGTAAAGACAGGAAAACCATAGCAAAAGCTGTGAAAGTTTGTGGGATCTCCACCCGAGGAACAACTCAGTCAGGTATGACTTGGGGACAACTCAGTGGGGAGAAAAATTAAAGGTACTGTAGAAGTCACATCCAGTTCTACTTTCTATTTTTTTTAAAAAATTTTGCTGTTATTTTTTGTTTTCTTTTTAAGATGAAGTTCATCCTTCCAGGGTGACTGGGAAGTGAAACACATTATTCAGCAGAAAAAAAAAACTTGACTTGGTATCCACTTGGGTGCTCAGACATGTTCTTGTGACCATTTGCAAGCTCAAAATGTACTTCTTTGCACCTTGTGCGAGTCTGTGGTACTGGACAAACCTAGGAGGTAGATCACAAAACGTTCCTACAGTACTTGTAAATGCATACCAAAACTGTCAAGTTATAGTTTGTGTGAGAGACAGTTCTCAGCAAGTTAGAAATTAGCCTTAAATTTTCAAAAAGGTTCACTCTTTTAGAAAGTCTCAGGCTTTGTTTCATTTTGTGACACACAGTTGCTTTAAGCTGGGCTGTATAGTAGGATGGCTTTTGGAATTGGTTGCCACTTCGGTAAATGCTGGCTTTTGCTCGCTGTATTTCACAAAACCTCAACTGTCCTCACAGTAACCTTATTATTCTTATGGTTGGAGGCTATGAATACATTAGCACCCAATCTGTGACCCCAAAGGTTTTCTTGTTAATAAGTTTGCCTGTTAAATTTCAGGGTCGTAAGATCAGGTTCCAAACACTTGGGAGTTTTTCTGTTTCATCAGAAGACTCTGAGCTCCATTATTAGGACTGTTGATTTTGGCTAGTAGTTGCAATCAAAACTGAAGAATTAAAAAATGCAGCAGAGGTTCAAAATGATTGCCAGTTGTAATTATAAACCAGTACCAACAATCCTAGAGCCTACTGGATCCATCTGTTTTTCTTGTTTTTTTTTCTTGCTCGCTACAGCAATACTGCCCCTGTCTCCTCTTCTCACCTCATCTCACTCAGCCCTGGACAACTTCCACTTGCTGCTGGACCCCCACTGCAATCTCTAGGGCAGCTGGAAAAAGGAACATCACCCCTTGTATAGAATTTCTGTAACATCTTTTATAATCTTTTGTGAAACATCTAACAGTACTATTTGATGTCAAGAAATTACTGAACACCAGGTAGAGTATAAATATAGAATCATAGAATAGTTTGGGTTGGAAGGGTTCTTACAGATCTTTTGATTCAAACCCTGCTGTGGGCAGGGACACCTTCCACTAGTCCAGGTTGCTCAGGGCCCCATTCAACCTGGCCTCGAACACTCCCAAAGATGGGGCATACACAGCTTTCCTGGACAACCTGTTCCAGTGCCTCACCACCATCACAGTGAATAATTTCTTATATCTAATGTAAATCTACTCTCTTTTATTTTAAAACCATTACCCCTAATCCTATCTCTACACTCCATGATAAAAGAGTTTTTTTTTTCCATCTTTCCTGTAAGCACCTTTATGTACTGGCAAACTGCTATAAGGTCTCCTTCGAGCCTTCTCTGTGTTGAACTCTCAGTCTTTTTTTATTAGAGAGATGTTGCAGCCCTCTGATTATTCTTGCATCCATCCTCTGGGCCTGCTCCAACAGGTCCATGTGCTGGGGGACGCAGAGCTGTGCACGGTGGTGATATCCAGGTGAGATCTCATGAGAGCAGAGCAGAAGGGGACACTCACCTCCCTTGCCCTATTGGTCACTGCTCTTTTGATGCAGCTCAGCTCATGTTGAAATTTTCAGCCACCGGTACCCCAAAATCCTTCTCCACAAGGCTGCTCACTATCCACTCATTGCCCAGCCTCTATTCGTGCTTGGGATTGTCCCAAATCAGATGCATAGGTGTGTAAGCAGATTTCAGAAATTGGGCTGTATTTAGTGAACACAATTATGTGTGCTTCAGCTATGCCACCTTCCTGTTGTGTAAACAGAAATTAATATAATACTTTCTTACATTCCTCTTTGTTTTCCCTTTCCTCCCCTTCTTCCTTATATGTTATGAATTTGAGCATTATTCTTAAAAGTCCATGTTAAAGAGGTGGCCTAATAATTTTTAATAACATAATAGAAACTAATTTTTAATGTTCTATGATACTTTGTATTCAAATATTTGCATAGTGGAGTATTTTCTCTAGCGTGTACTTTTGTGAGAAGTAAAAAGAGTGCACTGTGCTTGTGAACACATTGTTCTTTTCTTTGTGCCTGCTTTATATTTGATATGATAGGGAAGAAACAACAATAATGAGATTAGATTTGATTATTTCACATAAATGATGAAAAGGAGCCCACATACTTTCAAAATAAAACTGACTGAAATTCATTCTAGTTGGCTCCCATTAATCTTAATTGTAACTCCATATTTCAGTTTAATAGGCCAGTAAATTTTAGGAAGCTGTGCTATTGTTCTTACGTACTTGGTTAATTCTGAGCTTACCAAGTTTTTCTGACTTTGCATCTGGAAAGGAATACCAAAATTCTTATTTTCTATATGGCTATTTATATGCCAAGCAGCATTGCTTTTATTCAAAGCAGCCTGAGAAAATGCAGAAAGTTCTATTTAAAGGCAGATTTTATTATTGAGATAAATTTGGCTTTTTAAAGAAAAGTTTGCTGACCATTAGGAAGAGGGAACCAGCGAAACAAACCAACAGTACAGCACATGTATTTCTTCAGAAAACTGCTCAGTTTTTTAATGTCCAAAAGGAAGACCTGGATTCATAACACAGTACCCACGAGGACAAAATTCTCAACCTTTCTGTATTCGGTGACTTCAAGAAGAGCTGAGTGTTCTCCACACCTTGCTGGAGTGAATCTTCTGTAAACTTGCTCATGATTAATATGAGATATGAATATCTATTAAATGTTACAGTAGGTTGATAACACCCAGCCATATCACACATTTATTAAAAGAAACTGTTCAGTCACAGTCTGAACAGGAGAGTGAGAGAGCAGCTCAACTGCACTTAGATTGATGACACTTCTAAAAATTGCCCAAGCATGTGTGCAAGAACCTGTCAAAATAAGAGCTTAATAAATGAGAAAGTGAAGGACAGGTAACTTTCCCAACATAAAAAAGCCTTGCACATGCATGTGTATGCTTCATTTATTCCCCACCTCTTGCAGGTAAACAGTGCAGAAAGAGCAGTTTTGCCATTTTTGAGCTAACTTGTCTTGAAAAGATTTTTGCTAAGTCAGATATTGCTGAGGCTACAGCTCCATGTAGCAAGGTTTCACTGAAGCCTGCTTTCATATCACTAAATTTCCACCAAGCTCAGTGCAGTGCTTCTTGCCTGTTGCTCCAAGAACCCACTGCAGCATTGTCAAAAAAAGGATTCATCCCCCACCCTGAGAGGAATACCTGCTCCTGCAGAGGGCATGGAGACAACATGGTGAGGAACCAGGCAGAGACTCAGGCCTGAGGCAAGGATGGGGCAGCAATTGCTGCAGTGGGGTTGCCTACCCTGTGCAGCACTGTCCTGGTGACAGCATCAACCCTTGGCTGTGAACTCATAGGAAATATGCACTATTCAGAGGTCTATTGCGCAAGACAATTGCACATTTTGCCTTTGTCTGAAGCTGCCATCATTTACACCACAATGAGTGAGGTATTATGGTAAAATAAAACTTTCAAAGAATATAGAGCAGAATATACAACGTATCAAAACATTTTCCTCTCCACTGATAGCATAGAGCTATTTGTGTTTAGTATTTGGTAAGTTAGGCGAACAATACATTTTGAAAATCAATATGCCTAAACATAGGGATTGAAAGCTACATTTAGGCACTTCCCTGGTGTGGAGCAGACACCATCATCTTATTTTTAGGCTTTGAATGTGGAAGTCTTGACAGCACAATATAAAGCACTCAGAGATGGCACCCAAGCAGAAAAGGGGCTGTACGTTGAGTGGTTCTTAGCACTTGAACGCTCCATAAAGAGAGTATTTTCTGTACAGTGATCTGATACGATTGCTCTCCTAGCTATAGAAGTTATTTCATCCATGATTACAGTAAGGGGCTTGACATAGTCCACATTTCTAATAAACAGATACTTTTTTTTCAGATAGCTTTGTTCATTACTAATATTGTTTCACAACATAATTCAAATGTAAAGCTCCTGATGTTACTGAATAAACACCTGGGAATAAAATAGCCTCTATATTCCACACTGTCATTTTGACATTAGTAGTGTTTAGGGGATTTAGACACTGGCATCATCTCTTAGCAAGTGAGCTATGATCTATTTAGTAAAATACAGTATTGCTGAGCTTTGTGGTTCTAGGATTTTGTTGCAACAAAACTGCAAACACAGAGTGAACCTAATCTTTGCATTTATCACTTTCTGTTCTTGAAACTGTGGTTGATATCTGATATGTGGTTTGATGTGATGGCTGATATGTGGCTGACTGAATGTACTCCAGATGTTTGTGACTGCCTGTGCTTTGGTCTATGTACACTAAGAAAGTATCCTGGAAGTGGAATGACTAACCTTGGTATTTACTGTCCTTTGAAAGGGGAAGGGCACTGAGGGCACCCAAAGTCTTCTTTTCTGTCACTACCCCTGTACCTCGTGCCCATGGGTGAGGAGCCCGTTTCAGCATAGGTCTCCAGTCCTGCCTGAGACATGCTGGGATAGCTTTGTTTCTTTCTGTCTTGGATTCCTGATGGAACTTTCTGGATGGACCTCAGACCCATGTTGCACAGTCTGGTCCTCACTCCTGTCTCCTACTATTTGCAAAGGGTCTTCCTGGATGGGGCTGATTCATTTGCCTTGTACGCTTGTCTCCAGCTGGTTGATGGATATCATGATCACTGTGCCCTCTCCATTCAGATGTAGTGGGGCAGTAACCTGCTGTGATTCCCTTAGCTCTCGGGAGTTCATCTTTCCTCTGGATCAGACTAGATCCTGCTGCATTTTCTGCCTTGTTTGGCTCAGGAAGCTGATCATTATATAATGGCCTCTTTGAATCACTTGCCCCAGGTCTCATTGGCCTTAGATGATTTGATAACTCCAAAATAGATAAGGGTCATTTTGCAGTCATTCTTAGGCTGGCTGGGAACATCTGCCTCATCTAATGGTATTTGGTGCCTTCTATGGAGAGGCAGATTTGTCCAGGCATGTGACATATTTAAAGAGCGTGAGTCATTAATATCCGAAAGGACTTCAGTGCCCTCATGTTGTGGGCTTGACATTGACATAAGCAAAGATGGTTTACTGAGCCATATTCGAAACACTCACATCACTGTGCCCACAGAAGCATTGGAATATCTCAGCAATCACTTCTCATGGCTCAGTTGGTCCCTCTGAGAGTACAGAATAATAACTTATTATCAAGTTCTGTGAGATATGAATAATGTGCAGTTCTTGCCTGTTCCCTGCATAATTTCTTCTGAAATTGTACTGTTATTTCTGCTGCACACTTTAATGCATGGTAAATTAAATATATTTTTTGAAAAAAGATAAACAACTCAAAAACAAACCAAGAGCCCTCAATCAAGCTAACTAAATTGTTTAATAATTTACCTTAATGGAAGAGGCACAAGGGTGGGAAAATTCAATCCACCAGGGAAAACAGCATCAACATTAAAGTAGAAACTGTGAAATAATCATCACAGTACCCGAGTGTTTGTTCAAACTCCGAAAATCCAAAAAGTGTGAAGTTCTAGCTGTCTCCTGGCAGGATAGAGGTCACAGTGTGCCATTTTGTGTCATCCTGTCATAAACTGCATAATAGGAGTTAAGAAATGTAATGAGAAAAAGATGGCTGAAGTCCAAATGTGGGGTATGTGCCATTGGTCAAGAAAGTATCTCATTCAGAAAACATGACTCCTATGCATGAAAGATTTAATCCACTCCTAGATAGAATTTTAGTGTAGGTTACATAGAAGGCTGTACAGTATAGTTTCCTTTCCTGAACAGAACAATCTTTGCATTCATCAATACAGGCTTCTTGGCACACAAATGGTATTTAGGAGCACACAGGGGAAGGGAAAGACAGGCCAGCATAGAGGTGAAAAATGAGGGGAACTTGGCACTTACACAAATGATACCAAAAATGCTGATTTAGGGAGGAAAAATGTAAATCATTTTTAACGTCTTTTGAAGAAAGGTGCCCAAGTTAAAGTTGCCTTGAAGGCATATGACCCAACCTGACATTGCTTTGGCAGCAGAATATGAAGTGTGTGTATGCAGAGATGAAATGTCCTTTGAAGAGCTACTCTCTGATGAAGGGTGCTCACATACAGTCTTTCTGACAATGACAGGAATACAAGAACTTTTCAAAGCTCCACGTATTTATTTATTTATTTAAATTTGGCTCTGGACAAAGAAAATCAGGTATGATTTATAAGTACGAAGCATTTGTCACGTGTCTTATCCTCTCATGCCTTCAAAATCTGATAGTTTGACCTGGCACTAATTCTGAGCAGATAACTGGTTCAGAGCTTTTTTTTTTTTTCCCTGGGATGTGAACAGATACTGAGCTATCACTTTGAAATTATTGGTATATCTGCTTTGGGATCGAACCAGCAAAAATTTACCACTTCAAAATACTAAGTTGACTATAAAGCGACATCTTGTCTGAGGAGCTATTCAGCACAGGGGCTGTCTGTTTCTTAGGTTGGGTTGTTCTCATATATACAAGACCACATCACATAGAGCCTTTCCTTCCCCTACTGCTTTAACTCTCCCTGACCCTGGCTTTCCTCAGTGTGCGCAAGAGAAAATTTTGTAAATTTTGGTACTTTTTGTGCTCTCTTGGTGATACTTTTTTTGGTCCTGCTTCTCCTATGATAGAGATCAATGCATTGTTTTTAAAGCAGAGCTCTTTCTTTGTCTTTTGCATTCTTGCAGCCCTTGTGAGGTACATCACTGTGTAAATGTGTATGAGCTTCTTTCCATCTAGGACATGAGCATACAGTAGGTTTAATTCTTTCCTCTCTCTTCTGATCAGCTTCCATTGCCTAACAGCACCTGCCCAGTACTGAAGTTTCTTTCCATTCTTTCAAGCCAGATGTGAGGAGTACAAGGACTGTTCTTGTGGTGCTGTACTGCAATGGGAAAGATGCCTGTGCTACTGGGGAGGCAGAAATTGTCCCTCTGGCTGAACAAGGACTCTGAAGTTTTGCCTTTGTCATACGCCTATTCCTGTTTTTAAATGCAGTATCTTGCAGTGTTAAATGCTTAAAGGAGTGCTGAAGCTAATCACAGTCTGTTGCTGGCCCAAAGTGGGACCGAAATTAGAAGAAATTTAGTCTCAGCTTAAACTGAACCAAGACTGGGTTGAAAATGTGCCGGCTCAACTCCCACCTGCAGACATTTTCATTTCTGAAATCTGCGTCCCGCTGCACGCGCTCAAGTCTCTGAAGGCTGGAAAGAAGCTGCCAGAGTTGGATGGTTTGATTATGTTCTGCAGTAGCAGTTCCAGCCTGAAGAGCTTTAATTTCTCCCGGTGCTCCTTCGTGCAGATTGAAAGCTTCATGGACTATCATCACCATCAGCAGCCATGGGAGCAGGGGAATTAGAAACAGGCTCTTTACAGAGGCTAGCTGTGTCCTGCTGGGAGAACAGACTAATTTCAAGGTACAGGAGAGAGACCTGCTAGCCATGCCTGGAACTGCTCCTTTCTTCTTGCCCATGTCCTCTGTGGATATCATCTGCAGTTGAAGCCTCAGGCTTGTGACAGTTGTCCTGAAGGGCAAAACTTTGTTTTGTTTTCATCTTACAAGGATTAGAGGTGTTCTTTCATTCAGAAAATTCAGTGTTACCAAGTTTACCTGTGAGCAGAGAGCTCCCTAGAGAGGCTTCAGCCTGCTACTTGCCGATGCACATTTTTTGGCTTTTTGGTTCTGCCCTTTGCAGATTATGCGTGTGCTGCATTCAGGGTACAGCTGACCCTGAGGACACAGCCCAAAGTCCATGCATAACTTACCTCTTTATTTAACCTTGTACTGGCCAGTTACACAGGGATAAATTGAATCCTTCCTGGCTTTTCCTTTCCAGTATGAACATTTTGAAAACCCAAGTGAACTGAGACCTTTCCTCTTTTGCAGAAACCTTAATATTATTTCATAGCCTCTAAATTCTTGGCTCAGAAATGTATTTTATCTCCGAAGACTTTTCTGACTTTTAATAATGAAGGACCTGCCTGCCCCAAGCAGAGAAATACAGCAGCATTTTCTTTTTTAGTGGTTATTCATTAAAAACTCGTCTCTTAAAAAAAAAGGTTAAGAGCTTCTGACATGGTTATATCAGCAAGGAACATACTAGAATAATTTTCTTAGTTCTAGGTGGAACCAATTTATTTATCAGTATTGGTAGAACCTACTTGGAGATTTAGGGAGATGTTCATTGCTTCATTTCCTATTTAACATTATCATTTTAATGTACACAGTATGTGGGCTTGTCTTCCATATTTTGCAATGGCTGCAGTGTAAGAATCATAATATATCATTTTCACAAGCAATTTAGCACAGCGTAAGGGAGGAAATGTAGCTGTACTGTCTTAGTAGTTATTTTCTAATAAAATTCTAATAGATTTTAGGTTAATGGCACAGAAGATGACATTTATGTCCTATCTCTTTTTTTTGTCTGTAGCGACACAGTGAAGCAAGAAGTTACAAGACCAGACGATAAGCTAATGCACTCCTTGCTTGTGAACAATAAAGTGTTATAAAAAACTGGCTTGCCTTTGACACTTTACTAATGTCTCTCTGTGAGAGAGTACCTGGCAGGCCAGAGTTGGTAAAGCTAGTTAGGCTTTCCTTCACTAGAGATTGATTTGTGCCTTATATAAAATGGATCTGCTTTAGCAACCCTACTCTCCCCCATGACTACAAGGCTTTTTAAAGACAAAGGCAGGAAAAATAAGCAATCTTTTTTTTTCCTTGTGCTTAATAAAGGAAGAAGATTAAAAAGACTCCCCTGTTGATAAGATCTAACCATTTATGTTCCTGCGTGATGAAAGGTGAATACCTATTTAAGATTTATTTAGTATTTTGTCATCTATAATGAATCTAAAGGGCACAACAATTTGTCTTAACATTCTCTAATGCAATGAAGCTCATTTTAACAAATAACTGTATAAATAACATATTTACTGACTCCCTCGGTTGACTGATCTTGTACTTGAGCTGTAAAACATTTCTAATTGATAACGGGGTGAAGATAAAATAGCAGAATGGATTATTTTCATATAGAAGAATCAAAAAAGGGAGTAAGGTACATGTGGCTCTGTGTGCATGCTTCTGTAAAACTTGCTGTGCTTTTGTACAGGGTCTTATTTTATGCTTCTCAAAGTAACAATGAATATTATCACTGATTACATTGCACAGGACAATAAACAATACACAATCTGAAGCAGTAGGTCTACAAGTTCTTTACAGCTTAACTGAAGCAAGCGACACAAAATTTCTCTGAAATGTTATGATACTCTCTGATTTACGGACGTAGAAAGAGCTCTTGTTTTCTGAAACCCTGGTCTGTTTCCTTTACTAATATACTGCTGTTCTCCGTTTGTACAAGAGCTGATGATCTCTGTACAACAGAAGTAAAAGAATATTATGTGTGAATTCCGTGCTTATAGGATTATACAACCAATGAAAAAAATTGTGAGGCCTTAGCATTGTCACCCACAACTTTCTTTTCAGTTTTCAAGGGCCGAATTTGAGTCCGTCTCTTGTGCCATGACAATTCAATGCATGCAGTTGTTGAGCAGTCTGTCTGTTTTTGTGAGTCACTCAGTTGATTTCTGGACAACCGAGAAAAAGCAAATCAATAAGAACATGAAATTAGAGGATAAAAGCATGGCCAGCTGAAGGATTAGTCAAGCTTCCCACACAAGTGTATTAAAGGATCTCTGTTCTGAGACACATCTACCTATGAAATAAGTGTGTGAACAGAAGATCTGAATTTTAGTTTCTAGTGCAGAGGATATGATTTCTTCACTAGTTCAGTTTGGCTGCACTGGAGTCTAGGAGGAAGGAGCACAGGCACCAGCCTATGATATTTAGCTTCTCCCTTCCACAGGAAGCCCTAGAGGAATGAAAAAAGGCACCCTTCATAGGTCGGTGAGTTTACTTGCATAAAACAGGTCAGTGTATTCCTATCTTACTTAAGACATCTAAAGAATATCTAGTACTATTACTTAACATCCACTGGTTTTAGACAAGGCCTACACATTTTGCGTGTGATACTGAAATAATGCAACAATATCTGTGCTGATTCCTGAAGATGGTACTTCTGAAGTATTATCTGCCCTCTTTTAGGCCTCTTTCTGAAGATGCAAGAAATTACACCCATTACTATTTCTATCAACTATACTCACAGACTGTAAAGAATCCAGACAAGAAGTTCACATGAAGACCTCTAGTTACTGAGACATAACATTAGGTGTCTACGTTACAGGCTCTATCCAAAAAGGCCATTTTTTTGTGACTCCACCTGAGTGTGAATTCCTTTAGAATTTCCAATAAAGCCTTCTTAGAAGTAAATTAGATAAGGAGGAGCTAGAGTTACAGTGCTGTAACAGGGGGAATGAGGGTCTTTACAGTGGGACTCAGTGAGTTTCCTCTACAGATCTTTTCTTTTCCTGTATGTGCTTGCTTTACATTATTTGTATGCATTTGTCAGACAGCACAGATTGAATGCATTAACCAGAACCTCTTCACTCACCTTGTTGAAAAGTCTTTGTTCTCTAATGCCTGTCACAGTTCTTTGGCTGCATCTGTGCAGATTGTTTTTTTTTTAAGAAAAATAATACAGTCAGTGTCCAGCTGAATAATTACTAAGATTTTTGTTATAAGATATGTTGAAAGCTTTCAAGACATTTAACAGAAATAATCAGAATTCAGAGTGTATATTAAATTATCAACTATCTAATAAGTGCGCTACTTCCCAGCTGGGATCCTCCTGGTACTTTCATTCATCTTCAACCAGTGTAATTAAAGACGAAAGGTGCAACACTGATGATTCTTCTCTAGAGATCTCATCAGTTTAATTCTAGAACTATCAGTGGAAAAGGAATATCATATAAATTGCTCTGACTTAATTGGACACCTGCTGGAGGTCAAGCAAAACAACCAAGGTCTACTGAAATAGGGACTGCCTTCTGTAATTCAGTAATTTGGTAGGAGAAATTTTGGCAAGGCAGTGCAATCTTTGTTTCATGCCCATTAAAACTAAATCAGATTTGGCTAACAAAAAACGAAAACAAGAAACAAAAACAAAACAACAACAACAACAAAAAAAACAAAACAGAAGAAGTGGAAAACATCAAGAGCAAGCAGGAATGTGCTTAAAATCTCCCCATGAGAAGTGATAGTTTGCTGCATTAAGCAAGTGAATCAAAACCTACAGTGCAAGGGTTGCATTAAATAGCTTCCTACTGGTGTAACAAAGGTGTGCAGAATTCTCCTGGTGCAGGTTCTCCTGCAAATCTTCCTTAAAACCTCCTGCTCAGAAAGTATGTCATAGCTAATGAGTGAATGATTTGTTTTCTCAATCGTTGTTTTAAAGCACATCAATGTGTTTTGATGTAGTAAAAAGAAAAGAACTCCCTTTAAAAATAATTTTTCTTCTAGTGCTGTCAAAACTAATTTTTCTTGGTGATGTCACTAGATCCCCTTGTTCTGTTTATAGATATTATTTAAATTGCTGTTTCCATAAATGTGTATGACTTCCCTGAGGGTGTCTATATTTGTTACCAAAGGTGTCTCAAGAATCTTGGAGCATTCTCCCAATCTAATTAAGGGCGCCACAATTACAGCACAAAGAGCTGTGTTGCCAGTACTAAAGGTTCAAAAATTGTGAGTCAGAGCCCCATAACTCGAGACTGAACCCAAATGTAAATACTTTTTTTGGAGAGTATTTATTATGTCTTGGACTTGCTTTTAATTGCTGGACTCCCTCTGCCCCTTGTGTGGTTGTGTGTATGTGCATGTGTGTATGCTGCTGTAATTCCTGTACTGTGTCTTGTACTCTTCTCCAAGGCCTGCAAGGGAAAGAGAAAAGGAAAAGGAACAGATAAAACATTCCCACGGGAGAAGAAGAGATTAGGAAGTATCTTGAGTTTCCAGTCTCTTTTTGCTGCTTCCTCTTCGCCACTCAGGCAAGAAGTTTATGTCTTCCTTCTCCCAGAGGCTGGAAAATATGTGGTGAATGCAACAAGCTCTCAGCTTAGACCACAGTCTCTGTATTTGTCTGGAAATCAAGCCAGGACCTTCCTTGTACTGTCTATAGGACCAAGCTAAGATTTGGTGATAATGGTTTGAACCCATGTGCTGCAGGACACAGTATTTATGATGCATTACTTTCATTCTATGACAGCTGCATTTAAATTATGGATGTACAAATGTTGCTCGGCTTCTACACTGATGGTTACAATTTGTGTCTGATTCTTTTGCTTGGACAAATGGATGCAAGAGTTAAGTTCTGCTTTTATAGTTTTCTATATCTTATGTTATTCCTGGAATTTCAATTAGTGAATTACCACTGATAACTGTCTTATCTTGCAAGGCAATTTGGAAGTTTTGCATCAGAAATGGATGTATTACAACTTCATACAACATAGGAGCTGCTGCCTGTGGATATAAACACTTTATTTTTTTAAAAAAGGATAAGAAGCTTTACAAGTATTATTTTAGGACCCTATAAAAGTATTTTCATACTTCAGCCTTTTCTTCAACCTCTGAATCATGTTGCTTCTCTGTGTATGCTCTTCTAAATGCAACCCTCTTCCAATAAACTATCCTTCAATAATCTACCCTTCTATCAGCCTACTTGAAGTCCCTGGACACTTTGTGGTTTATCTTTCATTAGCCCAAACAGGTGTTAGACAAAAGACACCAAACCTGGCCTATATTGTGTGTGTCCAGCCAAGACTGGCAATGTGCTCCACGATCTTCAAACTGGTATGGGGCCAGGTGTTATTGTGTTGCAAGAGAAAGGTTGTCTTCTTTCTGTCCTAACTCTGGAAGCTTGAATCTTTGGCTTAGTCAGCATTGTGTTGCAGATGTCATAGATGATGGTTTGTCTGGGTTCCAGAAAATCCAGAAGGATCTCCCTTTTCTAATCCCAAAAGGCCGTGGACATCACTTTACCCACTTAGGGCTGCATTTTGAACTTTTTCCTCAATGGAGAATTCATGTCTCTACTCCATGCAGTACCATTTTGACTCCAGTTCATAGTGGTGACACCACATCTCTTCACTGGTAATGATACAGTCAAGGAAACTGTCACCTTCAGCCTCATATCGGCTCAATAGGTCCTGAAAAACTTGCATACAGTGTTCTTTCTGTTCCTGTGTAAGCGTTTGTGGGACTCACCTGGCACAAACTTTGCAATATTCCAACGTTGCTGCTATTGTTTCTAATGCATTGAAGCTGATATTCAGCTCCTTATGCAGCTTCTTGGTTGTAATCCACTGATTTGCACAGATGAGTTGATCAAGACATACTTCATTTCATTTCACAGGTGTGACAGTTGTGTATGGCTGTCCAGAGCGTGGCTTGTCTTTCATGCTACTGTCACCACTGCTGAAATGCACCACCCACCACCTCACTGTGCTTGCATCCACTGTTTGGTCTCAATAAACATTCACCAAGCTTAAGCTTTTTCTGCATGGAGGAATTCAATGCCACATCTTTGCTTCATCTGCACTTCCATGTCAGACGCCATTTTGTCAGGCTGCCCCTCTGCTGCCATCTGTCACATGGCAACAACATGTAACAGTATTGATGGGAAAATTCAGCCTCTACTGCCATGCCGCCAACATCTGCTTCTGATGTAGTGGGCCAACATAGTAAAATAGGAGGCATTACTTTTGGAGTAGCCCTCATATTTTTTTTCCTTGTTCACGATGCAACTGATGAGTATAAGCAGTATGTTCTTATTGCGTGTGTCAAAAAGCAGCCTCCTGCAGGGATAATACACAGTTCCCTCAGGTTCAGTGAGCCATAATGCCTCAAGAGGTGAACCATATTCTGCTACAAGTAATTTTGGTCTTTTTCCTTAATAAACAGAGTCAGAGCTCAAGACCTATATTTTAACATTAGTGGAACAGTTGTATTCCTAACCCTTAATAGCGCATGACCTGTGATTAAACCTTTTCTGTTAAAATTCCTCAGTTCCAGTATTTTTCCCCTGCGTTAACACTTTAAGAATGTGAATTTGTCCTTGAGAGAACAAAGTTCTTCCCTTCAGACCTCATACATTTTTCTAGAAATCTCCTACCTCATAGTTAGATATTTCTGTGTTGCAATGTACAATGTCAGCTTAGTTCTGCAGACCTATAGAGTTATTGTACTGGTTAATACAGTGAAATGTATACAAGACTAATCGCATTTATTATCCATGACAACAGTGTAGATGTTCTGAATGCTAAGTGATTTTTTAATAAAGAATATAATTAATTTTTCTGGTCTTGTCCGGAAACGCTTAGTGGTCAGTTCTGCCACTCAAATATATATGATAGCAAGTAAATATGGCATTTTAGTCAGCAATTAAATGTAAAGTTGCTATAATTTTAAATTCAGCTAGAAATGTACTGCTCCTATCTAAAGTAATCCTTGGATAAGAGCTGGAACTAATCGATTTTTAAAGGAGTTTTGTTGGTGGTCTCAGGGGAAATAAGGTAGTTTGCATGAAAACATATTAATTACGGAGCTTTCTTTTGTAATGATGCATGCCCTTTTTAGAGTGCAATATATTGATGTAGCAACTTCTCCAACTTAAATCATCTAACAAACCTTTCTAGTTTTCTCTCTTCTATCTTGATTGTTGGCTATATTTATTACAGAATGAAAATAAGGCTTTAGATTTTTAATTATTAGCTATAACGGATTCCAGAGTAGCTCAATGAATAAATTTATTTGGAAAAGCATATAGCTACAGCAGATCTTTGCTGAATGGGACATTCGTCTTTCTCCAAGATCAATATTACTTTCCTCTTCAGTGTGTCATATTTTGCTCTCAAGTGAACAGAAAACTTTGTGAAAAAGTTTTTATTCTTCTGACATTATTTTTAATTAGTTTTAGAATGTTCCTGTTGTAATCTTTGACTTGAATCAATATTTTAGCATTCTTTATCAATAAAAAACCCACAGTTTAGAATTCAATGCAGAAATAAATGCTATATCTTTCTGCCAGATTGGAGCGACATATCTGACTATCTGATGCAGAAGGTCCTGCATTTTGCCTGCAGAAAGCACGGAAAAGCTAGAGCTGCTTCCTGGTTATGAGGGCAAAGTTGGTCCTGATGGTTCCTGTGCTGGAGAAAGCTGACCACATGCCGTCATGGTACAACACAGCAAAGCCTGAAATGCAAGTAGAAGGACAGACTGTCAGGATTCCACCTGGGCGTTGTGTGGTTGGTTAGTGACGGACACGACCTTGTGGTCTCTGCATGGCAGAGTGCAGCAAGGCAAAGAACTGAGGTGGGGCTGCCTGAACCTGTCTTCTCAGCTGAGCACAAAAGGGCACTAGCATGTAAAAGCTTCAGTTTACTGCAACATATCTTCAAACACATCACCTTTGAAACAATAATCATTCAAAGCTATTATAGAAGAACAAAAGGAAAAGCTTTGAAAATATTTTTTTTCCTTTCAATCATTGCTCCTTGAAGGACAGGTCCTTTCCTCCAGCTCTGCTCTCACTTGTGCCTTCCCTTGTCACAGCAAACTCTGTATAAAAAGCCTGGCCTTTGGTCTGCCCCCATTATGTGCCTGCCTTCTGCTCCTTGGGATCTCTGTTTTTGACTCCCTGAGGTCTAAGCTGTCCCAGCTGAGCATGCTTGAGGCAGTCTCCTACTCCTACCAGAGAGCTTTGTTCAACCCAGCAAGCACCACCTCACACAAATCCCGATGACAGCCTTCCCCTCTGGCTTCTTAATAAACAGAGCATTAAACACAGCAGTCGGTAAGCTGTGGACAAACAGATAAAACAGGGACCAGCTTCTCTGTTTTGTGTATCAGATGTTGCAGTAAGGATTAAAGGATGTGTTCTGGTAATCCTGTTTCTTCAAGCTACTCACTAAAGTAAGATTTCCTTTTCATGAGGGGAACGCATTTCAAAGAGGATGTTAGTTTACAAATATCTCTATTGCTCAGTGTCCTCCTGTATCTTTGTAACCGATGAAATCTATACACAGGTAAGACTATATTAGGCAGCCATTTCAAATACTTTTAATGATATTTGCAGCTAAGTAAAAGGAATTTTTGTGATGGTATTTGTCGGATTCTTCACAGACATTGTACAATATTGCTTTCAGTGAAAATACAATTATTGTTAGTGCCTATATCTGACTATCATGTCTGAAAGTGAGAGATACAAGAATATAGAGTACGTCTGTTACTGATTAGACAAAAGAGGTCAGTTTGAGGTCAGACAATCAAATTCTTGAGGTGTCTGAGCTTATGAGAATGAAGTGGAGCGGATCTGAAGATGCTTCTTTTATTAATCGCATTTTTAATGTTGGGATATGGATGGCAAGAAATGTGGGCTTCAGAAGATAGTTGTGCTAATCTATCAGCATTGGTAGATCCTGTGCCCCAGTTTCCCATTGCACTTTGTGTTCTTGTCTATTTTCTTCTGCTGAAGTTTGCTCTGAAGTTAGTCTGACCTCTTGATGAGACATTTTGGCTTATTCAATGGGCAGAAAATTATCTCACTTTTTTTCTTGCTGAATGAGATGAACTGAGTCATCAAATGGTTGGAGCAAGCACAAAGGAAGTGCTACATACACGCAGCTGGGAGTGGGGAAAATGAGAAAACCATATTTTTAGTTTAGGAAGCTTTTAGACCATCTCAGCACTCTTGTGAAACTCATTCTTGGTGAAGAACTTGCATATCATATTTGCTCTGCCTCTGGTCTAGCGAAACCTGAATATATTGGCTGCTAGCGCTAGTGGTTCTGCAGAAGTGTTTGACAGAAGAAAGGCTGTTTGATTTAAGTGGGTCCCTCAGTGGAGATGTCATTGGCGATGAATATTGATGGACTGAAGCTAATTAATAAGTCAGTGTGTAACCTTTTTGTTCTTATATATATTTTTATAAATGTGAAGCTGGTTATGATTAGGTGACTTGCAAATGATTTTGCCATTTACACTTCAGAAACATTTGCGGGAATCCAGAAGTTTTTGTTACAACCACAGATGTACCCACTTACTACGTCTGTTAGACGCATGAACAGGATGGGAAGGCCTCAGAATCTGTAACGCTAAATAATGTGAGACTTTACTGAAGAGCATGCTTGCTGGAAATATATAAAGCCATAGAGAAATGAGCGTATTAGGGAGGTTTATTTTTGTCACTACAGACAAATGCTAGTGATTATGTGAGGATTTTCAAGTTTTACAGTTTTCAGCAGTCACCATAAAAAAACGGACCTTCAAAATAAAGCAGCTCCTCTCTAGACATTATAATAAGAGATAAATTTTTGAAATTATATTCAATATCCTAATTTATTCTCCTTCGGGGTAGTTTTCAAACACGATCAATGCTCAGATTTCAGGTTCTTCAGAAAATTTGGCTTAAGCTCTCCATACTGTGCTCAACAGGCTCCACACAGCATTAAGGCAGAATCAGGTGCCTGCTCACCATTTTTGATCAACTAATATATCCAGATGCAGGCTGGAATGGATCAAAACAGTAATAAAAGAAGAAAATTAGGTGACATTCAGTGAAAAATTTCATTTCCCTGGAAGGAGCTCAAAGAATGACCAAGTAACAAATATCAAATCAAGAATCAAAGATGGGTGATTTAGAAAGGTATTTTAAGTTCAGTTCCATGAAGGCATTCACAGAAAAATACTAGGTTGCTCCAAAAACAGTATCTCTTATTTTTTTCCCATGGAAACTGCAATAGACACAAAGAGCACAACAATGCTATGTGATAGAGCAAATTCTCAGATATGAAACTCTGTTTTGCTACATAGTCACCACAATTAGCTATGCATTTTCGTTGTGCTTGTCAAAATCTGTACCAGCGGAAGTGACCCACTGTTGCCGTTGCCACTGCTGAAACACACAACCCATCACCTCTCTGTGCTCACATCCACTGTTTGGTCTCAATAAATGTTCAGCAAGCACCAATTAATGTCAAAGAGTACAATTTTTTCTGCATGGAGGAATTCAGTGCCACACCTTTGCTTCATCTGCACTTCCATGTCAGATGCCATTTTGTCAGACTGCCCCTCTGCTGCCATCTGTCACACAGCAACAAAATGTAATGGAATATTCATGGGAAGGTTCATCCTCTACTGCCACACCACCATCATCTGCCTCTGATGTCGTGGGCCAACATCATAAAATAGGAGGCATTAGTTTTGCAGTGGTCCTTGAACTTTTTTTTGTAGTTGAACTTCAGCTGAAAAGCTGGGGCACTTAGATTCTTATTTGCAAAAATGATAGAAAAATTTTTGAAAGTATAAAATGACATAGGAATTTGAGAAACTTGCTTAATCTTTATACAAGAATATTGTTATTGCAGTAATTTATTACAAGTTCATTATATGGATGAATTCGTATTAAGTAGTGGGAAAATAAAAGGAAAAGGAACTATTAGTACTTAGACTTTGGGTTGATGTTGGCCATAATGGAATAACCAAAACAGCTGTACAGGGAGTGTGGGCTAAAGAACAGAGGTATTAGAACTGTACAGAATTAAGTAGTATATCACATGGTGTAGAGCAGTGGCCATGAGTGGAAAGGTTTAAATGATTGGATAAGAATGAAATAAATTACTTTCACACAGTGTTTATCCATGTGATAAACTGTAAACGGAAAAAAAAAAAAAAACCAAAAAAAAAAAAAAAAAAAAAAAACAACAACTCCAAACACAGTGAATAAAAGGATCCCCGAGTCAAAACTATTTTGGAGAAAGATGATAGAAAGCATGATATTGGCAATGTACCACAAGAGTGGTGATAGCTGTGTATTCAGTATTGATTTTAGAAACCTAAGTACCACTGGAAATATATTTATTTAACTAAATATTAACTTCTCCGTGAAAAATTAGAGAATAAGAGCTGTGAAGAAATCCAGAACAAACTTATTTAAGTTAGGAGTGGTCTGCCTTATTTTTTCCAAATAGTCACTGAATCAGTGGATCCTGGTGCTATTTTAAGCTTGATTTTGCATGAAGAAAATATATTCAAGAAAAGAGAATCATAGAAAATGACTTTGAATGGGAGGCTACTGTTGCTTTTCAGTCTGAATGAATGGACAAAGGAAAATCTGCGGAGTTCTCAGGTTGGATGGGAGGAAAGCCTTAAATGAAGGAGTGTTTG
Source organism: Numida meleagris (assembly GCF_002078875.1). Classification (NCBI taxonomy): domain Eukaryota; kingdom Metazoa; phylum Chordata; class Aves; order Galliformes; family Numididae; genus Numida; species Numida meleagris. The sequence continues at coordinate 75,054,111 of NC_034411.1, read as the reverse complement.
TCAGGGAGAACAGCAGAATAAGGCACAAGCCATAGTCTTGTCTATAGAGAAAACTCAGAATTAGGAAAAACAAGGAAAATGAGTTTAGAATTTCAATTCCAAGGAAAAGAGGTGGAGGAAATGTTGGAAATGTAGCAATGTAAGGAATTGATAAATGTTCAATGTAAGGGATTTATAGTATCACGTACATTGAAAGGGATTTCTTGGAGGTCAGCACATCCAATCCTCAATGAACAATTAGCTGGAGCAGGTTGCTCAGGGCCTTGTTCAACTGAGTTTTTGAATATTTCCAAGGAAGGAAATCCAGCGACGTCTCTGGGCTACTCTCCCACTAAGTAACTGAAGACGGCAATAAGATTCCCGCCCTTAACCTTCTCTTCTTAAGAGTGAACAAACTGAGTTCTCTGTCTCTTCTCAGGCATTACGTGCTCTGGATGACCAAAAAGAAATAGTGTGCAAAGAAAGAGATGTAGGAGCTCAGAAAACACAGATCCAAAACATGAATTTCCAGAAGTCTACCTGAAGTGAGCATGGCAAAATATTAGAAAAAACTCACCAGACATAATGAGGACATTAAGAAAAAAAATCTAACATAATGGCCCACACTTCAACTTAATATTCTGCTGTTATTGTGGAAAGGCCAATCCTCAGAATCACAGAGCCAGTATCAATTTTTTTTTAATAGCTTTCTTCATTTTGAAATCATTATGCAGTGAATATAGTGTCTGTTTATGGGGAAAAGTAACCTGAGCAGCCTATGTCTGTTAGCTGAATACTGCATAAAATTCAGAATGTGTTTTTAAAGAGACAATAATTAAGGACATCAAAGATCATCAGAAACCAGATAAAATGGGTCAAAATCCTATCAGTACAGAAATTTGTAATCCTACCCTCACAAGTTTTGTTTTGTGTAATGAATTACTTTCTAGGCAAAAGGAATGCAGGATACCTGACTTAGAATGGCTGTGTCGTACTTTATGAAGTTCCTGTTAGTTAAACTTGAGAATAAGGATGGTAAAAATAATAATAGTAAATAAAATAGGAAAATAATGGATTAGAAAGGGAGGAAGCCATATTGTGATGTAGGCAAGAAGGAGGTTATTTGAGGGAGAGCATTTTTCTGGAGAAGGTGTCTGAATGCATCTCTTACAACCTTTTGTTAATGAATGAATTGGGGAAGCATTGGTAATGCAGAACACATCATAATATGACACTGGCAAAAACTGTATGACCTCGAGAACTGTGATAACAGAAATGAGACAGAGTTTAAAATAAGTGCAAGGTCTCATGAAGATTTTCTGCTGTGATATGGGATCTCACCAGTAGAGCAGACAAAACAAAAGAGCTCTTTCCTTGATTAAAGAATGATACAAATACCTAAAATGATGCAATTCTAAAGAAACGGAATTCAATACTAGGAAGCGTGAACTAAAGAACCACTAAGAGAAGGAAGAGAGTGGCGGTGACTGGATGAGAAACGCCTTCACTGTTATTGTAAATCTGCAGTGACCTCTGTTTGAGAAAGATAACTAACACCAGAAAAGGTGCAGAGAAAGGCTAAGAAGATGGCTGGGGGTGTGAAGAGTAAACAAAGAAAATTTGCCTTTTTTAGCCCAGCAAATTGAAGGCTGAGAAAATATTTAATATAGGCCTGTACTTACGTGTAGTTACTTACGTGTAGTTGTCTGAGACTGCTACGAATGAGATTTTTCCAGTCAGATACTCATACATCTGCTGATTTCAGATTCTTTACTACTCACCATGGAATTTATCTGAAATTGCAGCAGTTATTCAGAGACTGGCATGGGGAATTAAAGGAATTTAAATAGAACAGCATATGCCTAGACACTTTCATTCTGTCTTGAACTGCATTAGATGCATTTAAGAGGGGAAAGCTGTGGAAAAGCTGTGGAGTTAAATTCTGACTCCAGTGAAGACAATGGTGAAATTGAATGTTAATGGCTTTCCCCCAGCAGTATACCTTGTTTGAAAAAAGCTTCTTGGAGAGAAGTAGTTCATTTTTACTGTCATCTGATCTCTCTATTGTTCACATTCTTTGTTCAAATTTTGAACTGTTAGCATAACTAGTTTTTAAAGAATAAAAACCCTGAGACTATAAAGGACTAATATTGTTGGAATGAAGAAATCATGCCAAGTAGGAATTTTTTTCCTTTTCCTTTTCTTTTTTTTTTTCATTCTCTCTGTTTTCTTTTCCAATCTGAACAAATAATTAACAGGAATTAGAAATGCATACATTCTTGGAGATAATTCCTCTGGAATAGAACTTTCTTAGATTATGAGAAGGAAGAGGGCTGTAATGTTGCTATGTCTGTCATTGTCACTCAATAAATTTCAAAGATTATTGGAAGCAGGTTCACACAAGACTCTGTTATTTGTCTTTCAAAATGCACACAAACTCTTAGGAGTCTAAATCAATCATCAATCATCTAAATCACTTTGAAACAGCCAACAGCCTGGTACTGTAGTGCAAACACAACTATTTTATAAATCAGTCAGGAGACCAAATTCTTTAAAAGCTATTCTGCAGTACCGGGGCAAAAAGCTATATATTTCATTAAATAACAATTACAATAACTCAATTTAAGTGTATAATGACCCAAGTCAGCAGTCCATATCAACAGATATTTAATAGGAGCTTTATCTAGTTTGCTGACGTGTTCTTCTCCAGAAGACATTATAGGCTCTTCAGAATCGAAAACAATTGACTCTACTCTTTAATATTGCTGAACAGTAGGGAGGAAGTAGGGATTTCATCACAGCTTTGCTTTTTATAAACAGAATTTAATATATTAACAGCATTTAATATATTAACAGCATTTAATATATGTTCAACAGAACATTCTTGAGAAAGCTTCTAAGCTTCGAAAGAAGCTTAGAAATGTGACTGCACTTCTGTGATGCTCTTTAAGATGAATCAGATGTCACTGCATTGTGAAGGTGGAAGGCTCTGGTGCAGTCTCCTTCAGAAACAGCGTGTTTCCTGATATAAATTAAAGCAATTATAAAATGAATGGGCGTCAGAGAACTATTACAGTGAAAATCACTCTATTAAACACAAAAACAAATGTACTTTCCATTTCTTCCACTGGTTCTATATGTGCTGTATTTAAAAATGTAGGCTAATGTCTATATTGAATAGGTCCACTTAGTTTATGTTATGGAATATTAATGTTGGGATAACAGCGCCAAGACAGTAGCAATAGATGAATAAGTTGCCGTAAGAAAACTCTATTTACATCTTAGTATTGGGTGTTGCAAATTGAGCTAATATATTCTGTTAAATGCCATTTGTTACTTTTAAAGTTTATGAGGCAGTCAGACTACCTTAGGTGTAAATACATTTGTTGTGGTTTAACCCGGCAGTTGGCTGACATACAGTCATTCGCTCACTCTTCCCCTTCCCAGTGGGATGAGGGAGAGAATCAGAAAAAAAAAGTAGATCTCGTGGGTTGAGATAAAACTATTTACTAAGATAGAGAAAATGAAAAGGATAATAGTTATGACTATATATATGTGAATGTATATAACGAGTGATGCAGAAGCAATTGCTCACCACCCCCTGACCACCCAGCTAGCCCCTGAGCAGTGGGAGAGAGAGAGATGAGCTCTCACCCCTTTCAAAACTCCTTCCACATGATGTCACATGGTATGGAATATTCCTTAGGCCAGTTTAAGTCAACTGTCCTGGTTCTGTCCCCTACCAGTTCCTTGGGCCCTTTGCTGCAAATGTCCTTGGCTCTGTACAACACTGGATGGCAGCAACTATTAACATCAGTGTGTTATCAAGATTGTTTTTTCCTAGAACCAAAAACAGCATCTTGCCAGACAGTCTGAAGAAAACAATTCAATCCCAGCTGAAACTAAGACAAGGTTTTTTGTTGATTTTTATAACATCGCAATGCTCTAACTACATGTTAGCCCTGCACTAAAGGAAGGACTAAACTTACATGCAGAAAAGATAATTTTGCTTGAAATGGAAGATTTTATACTGCCTTTACACTGAGTCCAGTCCCTACAATCACAGTTTTATGATTTTTAGTTCCAAAGTCTCTGCAGCACTTCTGTCTCACACATCTTGCCGCCCTGGCCCACGAAAATCTCCCCAGTATGCCTTAATAAAATGATAATAATAATGCAATAATAAAAGGATGGTGGAGGAGAATACTAAAGGAGGTATCCCTGGAAGAGAAGTGAGAGAGGAGTGCATGTACTGGATGGAGCTGTGATGAAGGAGACACTGAAGGATACAGCTGAGAAACACTAGGAAATCTAGAATCATAGAATCATAGAATCGCTCCGGTTGGAAAAGATCTTTAAGATCATCAAGTACAACTGCAACCCTACCATACTACTCTAACTCTAACAACCCACCACTAAATCATGTCCCTGAGCACCACATCCAAATGGTTTTTAAACACATTGAGGGATGGTGACTCAACCACCTCCCTGGGGAGCCTGTTCCAGTGCTTAGCAACCCTTTCTGTAAAGAAATTTTTCCTGATACCCAACCTAAACCTCCTAGGGGAAGAAGAAAGGTGTGTGAGTATGCTCATGGGAGTCCAAATTGATTGAGTCACATCATGTTTGCAACACAGTAATGTCACAAGCCTGGACAGCCATTGAACCTTATGTGATCAAGATGTCTGTGAAATAAACCACTACACTTGAGTTAGTAAGTCGATTTTCACTTCATCCTAATGGAGAGAAATAGGCAGTTTTAAGACAAGACTAGTTTTCAACATGTAATTTAGGGCAAGATGTATTAGTCCATACAAGTACCTGATTCTCCATTGAGTCCTATGTCTTTTTGGTTTAGGTTTATTTTCATTCAGTACAAGAGAAATAGATTCTGCTGGTACAGACATTTTCTGTCAGAAAAGGTATTACAAGACACATCCTCCTTATCCAAATAGCGTGGACATGGAGCAATCCTTCCCATGGATAATGATATGGTTGTGTGTGATAAATGATGTCAGTGCTCTGTTGTGAAGTCTGTTTGCCTTCTCCCCTTAACTTGATTGTTCAGTGAACAGGATGAGTTCAAAAGGCTTGTGTTTATGCAGCCAGCAGTGAAGGGAACAGTAAACCAGTAACTTTGTGAAAAATCATCCTGCAGAAGGAGGACTTTTGAAGTTTCATTCCTTTATATTATATTATACTATCCAGTGACTGCTGACAACTTCCTATTTAGTATTGCCAATCTTTTCTGGTTTTTCCTTTCTACAGAAATTGTGGGACCTTCATTTTATTTCATAGTTTTTTAACTACTGAATAGTCATCTGACACTTTGTGAAATGGGACCTGTAGACTAAGGAAGTTGAAAGAATGTGTCATCCAGGGATGTTGTGCTGCTCCAGCAGACTGAAGCTACAAAAGGGGGTAATCTCCTCTTCCATTCCTCACTCCATCCCATCTTGTTGCTTGGTTCTGCCCATTACATTGCCAAAGCTTAGCAAAAGCACACACACACATATACACACACGGGAAACAAGAACAAAAAGAAGTCATAGAGCATCACCAGGGTTGCTAAAATTGAGGAAGTAGGACTGTGTGTGCAGGAAGGAGGAGAGAGAACCACTCCTTTTGGCAGCCACACACTGTTCCCCATCTTTCCTGAGTGTGATGATATTCTCTTATGTGAGAATGGGACCTTGTTCTCTGAGACTATCATTTCACACCATGACAGAGATTTCCTTAAGCCCCTTTTTCAGATACCTAATTAAGGGTATCTGAATAGATTAAAAAAAAAAAAAAAGCTGCAGTGAGCTAGAAATTATGGAGTTTACTCAGAACTTAGCCCAGGTAAGTGAGTTTTGCTGCATATTTTACTGAAGTGGAGCTTGCCCTACAGTGCTGATGCCGGGGACACTGTAGGCTTACAGGGCTTGAGGGAGACAGTTTTAGCTGTGTGAGAAGGAGGGGGCTTAGGGGCTGAGCTGCATGTTTTGCATCAGCTTTGTCAGAAAAGGTAAATGTGTTAAAGAAAGAAGAGTAGAGGTTTTGGAGGTTGCATTCACATTCTGATGAAATCACTTGCACTGAGTTTTCTTTGACTATTTCTCAGTGGGGACCCATAGAGGTTAGGAAAAAACCCTGGTAAAATATTTTCACTTCTAAAATTTTCTTTTGTGTTGGTGCTAAATCTTTGAGTTAAGCTTGGGTATTTCCCTCTGTGTTTTGGAAGAAAACTTGTTGTACAAACACTACAATGCCCAAGGAGAAGTTCTTCCACTTCTCCACCATGAAACTGCTTTTATTCTAACCAAGACATCTTTAGATATTTGGAAACATTTAACACTTTTTACTTCCTTTTATTTTCCAATATGAGAAGCAGCAGGGTCTGACACTCCTGAAGAGAAGGTGAGCTTGTGGTTGATAAAGAGGTTTCAGCTGTCACATGGTGAAGCGTGAACTGATCTTGTCTCACTGAGGAAACTTTGACAGTCACCATCTCCTTGTAGTGATCATTATGACATAAAATGATTTCTGAAGACTTGGGAAATAAAAATTCCCCTTAGGGTAAGTCTTACTGATTTTATCATTCCTGGCTTCATATGTGGCTGCTGATTTACATCTTACTAGCTAGTAGGAACATTTCTAGTTCCTTTAAGAGAAAAAGGGGCTTAAGGAAATCTCTGTCATGGTGTGAAATGATAGTCTCAGAGAACCTGATATTATTTATTCCTCTTAGAATTCATTCATTATCTTTCCCATTCTTTTTGGATTTCAGAGGCGTATTTCAATAAAGGAACATTTGAATACTCATCTGTGCTAAAGCAAACACTTTGTACATCTGGTGGACAGTACATCTGTCCTCACACAATGGTGGATGATTGGATGCTCTCCACAATGGTATTGTGCCATATGCCGTGCCTTGTGTCTTACTAGAGATTTCAGACTTCATTTAGAGATGTTTCATTTTTGTAACTTTTCCCTTAGCATCCCTCAGGAAGGTTTATCTGCATTTCTCTATTCTTGTTATCATATGAACAAAGATCGTACAACAAAAATATGTTATAAAGGCAGAATCCTTTTGTTGATTCAGACAGCTGATTGTGGGGTTCCTCTTGTGTGGAACTGTTTGAAAGTACACTGTCCAAGTCTGCATTATCTTTAGAGACTGGAGAAGACAAATGATTATGTAATGATGATTAAACATCGAAGTCTTTCTCTAATAAAGAAATGAGGTATGACCTAATTACTAAGGTTTGCTAGTAAAGATTGATCCATTTATCATTCTAGTTTCTCTAATGGTTAAAGCTTTTTTTCTCCCCAATTTTAATAAAGTGGAACTTGTAAAATCTCTTCAACTTTTATGTTTAAAGGGAAAGCCATATCACTTATTGGGGCTCACGTAGTCTCCATGAAATTGTGAAGACCTGAGAAGTAATTCTGTCACAATTACTTTTGTGCTTTTAACTCACCTAAACACAACAAGAAATTCTAAGAGTTAAGTGCTAAATCTTAAACATGTCAAGATTCAAGCTTTTTCACTGAGAGGTAACTTAACAGTTATGACTTTCAAGGAGTGAAAGTATTTGCATCATGGACTAGATTGACTCAAGTGTTAGGGTAACCCACGAAGCCTTTGAAATCTGGTCATGCTTCATCAGGTGTTTCTTCTCTGGCTTCTTGGGAAGAAGAAGGAAAATTTGCATTTAACTACTTAGAATGTCCCTTGTCCAATGGTTTAAATGTGGAGATACATCTGCTTTTCTATTCTCACTTTAAAGATCTTTCTAGGCATCAGCCATGGGATAGCAATAGCATTATTGTGATATGAGTAGTGGTTGAATTAGATGATACAATCTCACTTTATTTAGGACAGAACATTTATTTTAAAAGAAGATACAGAATAGATAGTAAGAGCTTTGATAGCCATATAAAAATTCAGACTTCACTTTCTTGGACCATGTTGGTTGGACTTGATGATCTTGAAGGTCCTTTCCAACCTGAGCAATTCTATGATTCTGTGTCTCATTCTACTAGTGTCTGTGCTTCAGGTGCAGCTTCCCTGTGCTTGGCTGATGATAACACTGGCTTCTGAGTTCTGCCTTGCAATGCTCTGGCAGGCCTTGTATAGCCAATGGGACACCAATTGTGTAGAACATTAGAAACATCTTAAGCAGAAGAAAAGTCAGCATTCCTCCTTGGCTAGTAAAATATCACTGTAGAGAAGTTCAGTGGGAAATCCTAAGCAGAATAAATAAGTGAACAAATCCAGTACAATGAACCCTGAAAAGCTGTGCCTTGAGGAACAAGGCTGAGGGCTAAGCAGGGTTAACTCAGGGTTAAGCATAAACAGGCAATCCCAACACTTTCTTACCATGAGATGACTCCTTTCCTGTCTTGTGCCCACCTCACCTGAGTGGTGCTGTTCATCCCCAAGGTGCAAACACACAACACAGCATACTCTGTGCTTTTGTCCTAAAACACCTGTAAGCTTAGACAACAACTGGCTGTATTTTTAATCTCTATCTCCATTTTTCCTCCTCAGTCTTCTTTTGAAGAATGTAATCCTTAAGATGCTTCATATAGTCAGTAAGTCACAGATGAGATGAGAGCTTGGCCTTCAGATGGGTGGCCTGGATGAGATTCATGTGAACTTGCAGGAAGAGGTCATAACAAGAATGTGAGTAAGGGAGACACTTCTGTCAAATCAGATCTTGTGTGGAAGTAAGAGTGGCTATTCCAGACCAGTGGTGATGCTGTGAAAGTACATTTGGCTGTCTTACTGCCACATCAGACTCCAAAGCAATCTGTCCTTTTCTACTGGGATGACTACTGCTCTTCAGGAGCTGGCCAGGCTAGTCCTGCACTACCATCTTTGTTTCTGATGAAGTATGCTAGGTTTACATGTGTCACCTCTATACTGTGGCACAGCTGAAAAAATCAACTCTTAATTTGGTGGGGACCTTATCGAGACTGGAGGAAAAGTGTTCACAGTTCAGACCTTATGTGCTTTTCCATTAATTGTGGTTGAGGGAATCGGTGTCTACCAGAGCAGCTCATATTTCCCTGGCTAGATCCAGCGTGTCAAATCTTTGCCTTACACCGCATTTTTTCTTTTTGTAGTATGCACACATATTCTATCCCTCCTGGCCCAAGACAAGTGAGGATAAAGTTGAGGCAATCCAGGGGAGCATTTGACTCCTGCATAATTTCTGGAAGTATGAAACAAGTCAGTCCTATATCTGAATGGCTGGAGATTTTTCCTTGGGACTTAGTATTCTGCATAGTAGCAAGTTGCCCCCTTTGGATTCCTTTGCTGCAGAATGTTGCCCTGAAGGAAAAGGTGGATATCAGCTAGCAGGCTAGCAACGAGCTTTTGCTGTAAACCTAGCTCAGCCTCAGACTGTTGTTGAACAGCTTATGAGGCATCCTTACTACAAAAGCCCAGGGAGGCTCTTTATGTGAAAAGGTGAACCCTTCAAGTGGTTTCTGTTTGTAAAGCCCAGTGCTTTCCAGAAGAAGGTCAAGTTCTTAATTACAATCTGTACTTGAAGCTGAAACTCTTTCAGGAGAACTTTTTTATTTCTCCAGGCAGTTACAGAGGAAGAGGATTGTAAACAAATAGATCAGATGATTAACATGACGAGTTTGCTCTCTAAATGGCAAACAGCGCACATGAAATGAGCTCATTGCAATCCCACTAACAGGTTCAGAACTTTACCAGAGACAAATGTTGAAGCCAATTTTAGTTCTTTCCTTTGCTTCTGTGGTGTTGCAGAAGCCAGTCATTTCTATTAAACTGAACTTTGGGAAAATGTAACATGGTAAATGACAAACTACAATTGTCAGCTTTGAAATGTTTCAGTAAAAAGGAAATTTCTGATCAAAATTTTACTAGGAGACTTTATAACTCTTTTCATAGCCTTTGAAATCTTCAGTAAAAATGTTTACTGTTACCACTGCTGATGAAGGCATGTAAAAAGAGAGTTTTACAGTGTTTTTCTCACTATTTCTCCTTTTTATTTTGAATTTTATTGAATTCAAACAAGAAAGAATGTACAAACATGTCCAAGTGAAAAAGATATTATTTCTTTGTAGATACTATTCCTGAATGACTAGGGGTTTTGGCAAAAATTGTGGTTCATTATCCTGAAACAAGAAATGAATGGACTTGATAAGATGTAAAAGCTTAGGAAGGGCACTTTTAGAAATTATTCAGCTCATTACACAGTTGTTTTCCTTGCTATGTCTAATGTTGTTACAGTAGAATAAAAGAAAGGCTATAGGGTTGTGGTCTGCTTCTCTGCTGTCATCTGTGAAGTATCTATGCTTTCTCCACAGGCAAATTAGGAAGTTTCTCATTTCTTTCCTTCTCTGTCCTTTCTACTCTTCCTTAAGCTTTTCTCTTTCTGAAGCCAAGTAGATCAGACAATGCTCTTGATACTTTAAATTTAAACTTAAATCCTTTAACATATAAATAAAGGATTTTCACTGCTAGATTTTTGGTCCCCTGTACAGCTGAAATTCATCACTCCATGAAGTTATGCAATTATACCCATAACAAGGTGCTTCTCAATCCTCTCCTCATGCTACAAATGTTATGATTTTCCAATATTCTCTTTGTACTGCAGCTGTAGAAAAACCCTTTTATTACCTTGATTTTGTGAAGTGATTTTTGCAATCGTTCCTTTATGTCCCTAGGGAAGCTTCAGTGATTTGCCTGTGTTCTGCTCCCTAGCCCTACCACTACATTGCCTGGAGTCTCAGTTTCATAGTTCCCAGGCCCAGTTGTATGTCACATACTCATTCTGCTTCAGGGAGCATCGCCATCCTTTCTGTGCTTCTCCATTCAGAGAAAACCCAAGAAAGTAGATGTGACACATGCTCCATAAAGTCTTCTGATGTTAACGATCAGAAGATAGGGACTGGTGGGCGCATTGTAAGGTGCCTTTTCCCTCCAATCTAGGAACAATCTCTCTGATTTTAAACCAAATTTGCATTTTATTGAAGTAGTTGAACTGTTCTTGTGTTCCCCAAGAAAGACCAGAGAAGGAATTGGGGGAAATAGCAGCAAGTTCCAACATGGCAGTAGATCAGCTGATCTACAAGGAAAAAAGTCAAACATTTGCAAGTCTCTGTGTCTCTGTCAGACACATGTTCATAAGAGGACAATGAGGCTATATCTTTTGGAACAAATAATGACAAAGAAAAGAAATCTGTTCTCAGGATAATTGATTTTCATGCGTGTTAAATGGATAGTCTGTAAGGGGCTGATTTACCACGTTATAGAATATTAACCATTTTCTCTCAACCCCATCCTCCAGTTATGATTATATTTTGGATGTAGAATTGAGTGTTCAGTTGTGTGCAAAGCTATGGAAGCAATCTTTCCAATTCTAATTGCACTGTTTGCTTCAGTTACTCTTGTAATAGTATTTAGATTCAGCTGAATATGCAGTTTATCCTGCATGTTTAACATAAGCGCCCTGAAAATTTAGCTCATATATATATAAGTATTTGCTGGGTTTTACAGTGATCAGATCACTGACGCTAAAATATCAGCAAGGTTGAAAGAGGTAATTATATAATTTATGTTTGCTAGCATACTTGTTATTATTTTATTTCTTAAGAAACCCAAAGCAATAAGCAGTTCAAAGGAAAATAGCATTGCAGTAAAAGAGAACAGGAAGTCACTGATCAAAGTTTAGAACCAAATTTCAAATATGGTAGAATATAAAACATTCTAGACCACTCTTTCCTCTTCCTTCAAACACTGTAGAGGTAAAGAAGCTTGAGTTTCAGAAAAAATGCATAGGGCATTAGTGCATGTAGCGATCTCCTGCGTAAGATCTAGGACTTGCAATTTCTTATCATATACAGTTTTCGCTATGCAAAGCTCAATAATTCTAGCAGAAAAAATAGTGCTATTAAAAAATGTTGTTATTTCACCTTTATGACCCTCAGTTCCTGGATAAGCCTTGATGGCTACCATAAATCTGCCTGTGAGGAAGTATATTAACTCCTTGTACATGTGTGAATTATCTTATAATTGTCGAGGGATGCTGCTTTCTGCTCTTGCTTCATGAGAAGGGCAGGGGGGAGCAGCTATGGCTACAGGCAGTGTCTAGGAGCCATGGGATGCTGTGCAGCCCCTGCTTCCGGCTCCCTGCTCTACACACTGGATGATGTGTCTGCTACAGCGCCTCGGACAGACAGGGCTTTACAGCTGCTTGCTGTGGCCTGGGCAGCACGGGCATTCCTGTGAATATGGCCAGCACCCTTTTTATAGGGTGAAATCCTACCCTTGTGAAATCAGTGGGATATTTGCCACCAACGCTGACGGGGCCAGGGTTTACTCCCAGAAGTTCTTCATTGTAATCTGAGATAAGCAGGCAGACATCTCTGGGAATGTGGAAAAAAAATCCCCAAACCTTAGTTTGCACTGGCTTGCTTCTGTCAGGCTCTTTTCGACTGCCTTGAAAGTGGAGTTTAATTTTTACTGTGCCCAAGGCCTGGCAACCTGGGAATTATCTGGGATGACTCTTTGTCCCCTCTGGGGACCAGCTAGAATTGCAAGAGGGAGCTAGAATTGCAATCCACATCGCCCTCGTGTTTTTTCTTCTCCAAACTCTTTCTACCCTTCTCACTTGTATGGCTACAGGGTGATGCACGAGCAAGGCAGGGTCCTTCCCTCCTCTGCTGGCACTGCATAAGGGGATGGCTGTGGGAGCTGTGGGCAGCACAGCAATGGGATTGGGTATTTGAGAGCAGAGCCCAGTGCATCTGTTGTTTCTCAGATTAGAATTGAGCCACTAATAGTTGTCTGACAATCTGCAAGTTGGATTTATAAATCTGCTCTTGTAAGAAACTGAGTTATAAACGCACTGTGCAATTTATAGAGCCTGCCAGTGAATCTTAACTGCAAACTCTTGATTTATGCACCGTCCGTTTAAACAGTGATTTTTAGTTTGTTTTTTAGTAAAGTATTTCAGTATGTGGTAAGTCAGAGAAAAAAATTTCCATATCCTTAACGGGATTAACAAATCTTAAATCAGATCTGTAAGTCCTACAACAGATTTACAAATCATACCAATAAATCCAAAATAAAACTTCACCTTTTTTTTTCCCCTTTGGCTTTCAAATCCTGATTTTGCAGCTGGTTGGTAAGGAAGTGATTTATAAAGCAAGAATTTAAAGCTCAACTGTCAGCATGATCAGCTCTGAGAGGTCTGGCTCTCACGTCTTATCTGAGTGCTTTGATTTACAAGCTGTAGTCAGGCGCTCTCTATCGCGGATTTTCTCCTAAAACTCAGTTTTGTTTATTATAAGATCTACAAAAGGTTAAACTCTCTGTATGCCACAGCTCGACTGGCCCAGCAGTGTTATGGAAAAGGTGATGCCTAATCAGACTGCAGCTGGCAAATGTGCCCTGCATAGCATTTGGTTGTCAGAGAAAACAAACAGCAGCTGAGCAATAAATTCTTGAAATGTTAATAAACTGAGGTCCTTGACTCTTTCTTCTTGCCTGTATCTCTAAGGCACAACGCACACCTTCAAAAGCCATAGGAATAAAGGTGTAGCTCCTCATACTAAGGTGCATTTGTTTAAGTTCCATCAGAGGTAAGATTAAATACAGGTTACATGCTCTACTGAGTATGAATGGGCTGAAGGATATACCTCAGCCTGTGTTTTAGTACCTTGCTGAACAGGACTGTATTTGACATCTGATTCTTTTTCAGATTTGAGATTGGATTTTCTTTCTAACTTATGTCATTGACTGGTTTTGAAATTAATGGAAATAAAAATGTGTGACAATTAGAACTACATAATTACTGAATGCATTCTGGAGGCTGAAATCAATGTAATATGCCGTCTCCTTTCCAGGGAAAAAAAAACAATCACAACAATTGAAAGCAGCTTCAGTGACAAGAGAATATTTAATTTACAGAATATTTATGTGAATTTGTTTCTGCTTGAAAGATTAGCTCCCATTAATCAGATAAGTAATTTAAAAATCACTTTCTATACTCTAGAGTGATCACTTTAAGTACCCATTTTTTTCTTTTTCAATAATCAGGCTTTTCTTTATCTCATCTAACATGTTTTTCTTCTACCTACTCTTCACCTCCTCCCTAGTGATTGAATACAAAGAATATTTTCATATTAGAGAACCTGGCAAATAGCATGTAAAGAGCCTGCTTCTCCCCTACTGTTCAGATTAGCTTGCTGACCAGCGTGCACAACACCTTGTAGCTGAGTAAATGGGTGTTTTGCTCACAGATTCTCTCAGAGGTCAATTTTGTTATCATTTCTGCTCTTTGAGAGGCTCTGGGCTTCTGAAGTCAGGAGAAAAAGTGGTGGCAGAGTTATTGCACGATGTCCAGACTCAAGTTAACATTCTTGTCTTTTAATAAAGTTGATTGGTATTTGCCTAAACTCAAAAGCAAATTCTTGGTTGTATTTTAGAGGTTCAAAAATGTGAGTGCTTAAGATCATATATTACATGGTGGAAAACAAGTGAGCCTATAAAAAAAAAATTGGAAGGTGATTTAATACTATAAAAGGAGATTACTTTAGATTTCTGAGTTGTCTTCCTAATATGACTATTTTGCCTACTTTTGAAGCAGTTATAGCCTCTTGTTAAAATTTAATTAGGAGCTGCTATTTTACACACAGATGTATTTGTATCAAGTAAGTATGTACCTGCCAAATCCAAACGATACTAGCTGTAGCTGTTGGAAAGGTGTTTAACTGGGGGTGAATGGTGTTGGGTTATTGCTTGATTAGTCTAGCATTCCCTTTTAGGCACAAAGCAGGAGGGGAAACAGCCAGCCAGGGCTGCTCTGTACTCTGATCTGGTTACTCCTAGTGCTGTTTTAGGACCTTTCATGTTATGTGGTAGAACCTGTGTAAAACCGGCAAGCCCTATGCTATTTGTCGGCGCTTAGTCCCGTTAGAGAATTCTCTCAGTCAGTGTGGCATCAGAATAGTAAGTCCTCTTTACTGTGTTTAACATACATCTTATATATCCTGCACTCGTAAGCAGTAAATCCACTCACGGTTAATTGGCCTTAAGTTCTTCCCAGCAACATAGATAACAAACAAAGGGTTCCTTAACTGTCCCAGATGTGACCACATTAGCTGCGCATTCTAAAGGAGCATTCTGTTTACACTTTAGCCCTGTCTCCAGACTCCCAAGGCCTCATAGCGATAACATCTACCAGGGTCTGTTGAGCTCCTTGTTGTTACATCTCCCCCCACACTATTTACTGCTGAATTTGCCTCAGCTCCTTACAAAGTGGGCAGGATGATTCTTCTGCAGCTGATCATCTAACTTTTAGTTTGATAAGTGTTGTGATTTGTCAGACAGCCACCTGGATTTGAGGAGATGAGATCTGATGTGCTGGGGCCTGCTGATTACACAGTGATTATCTAAATCCTTGCTTGTTGTTGGAAGCTGTTTACCAAGCACAGCAGCTCATCAAGAAGAGACTTCCCAATCTGAACAAATAAATCGAGTAATCCTAATAGCAAACAAAGTGTTACAGAAATAATGGAAAACACCAAGGGAGGTGGGGACTGGAGTGTGAATGAATAACTTTGTCAGTGCATATCTTCCTCAGTAGTGCTTGTTACATTTTCAGGGAGCATGCACAGTTGCAACTTCATGGCAGGGCAGCAGGTTGCACTGATAACAAGATATTACATAAAGATAAACATAATTACAATCGTGGGTCTGTGTCGTTTTAAAATTATTATAGTACCATGGTTTTAATAATGCATGGGGTTATTCCAGAATAAATAAGTATCTATTACTGGTCAAGAAAACTGTGTTTTGCTTTACTTCTACTTGATTTTAACCAAGCGTATCAAAACTATCTCAGGAAGAGCTACAGGATTGAAAGAGCCATTTACTCCTTGAAAAGAAAAACAAGAATTAAAAAATGTTCTTTGTGGCTTCGGTGGTTTTAACAAATCAAAAGAAATCTCATATAGAAAATGGCATAAATATATTTACTCCTCTACCTTGGAGTAATGAAATCTACTCAAACAAAGCTTACATATCTAGGAAATTGATAATTAGAAATGAAGATTTTATTTGTATTATTGCAATTGGCGTAAATGCATACATTGAGGGCTTTTTTTTCTCCCCTCAGATACCCACAAAAGCTTCCTTGAAAATCCATCCTGTGTAAATCATTGTTTGCAGACACTGGAGATTTTGTATAAGGAAGGGCACATGCAGTATAGAGTTTAAACTGAAATGTCATCTCCACATTGTCCTGCATCATAGTGGAAGAGTGGAAAATCACAGGGACCTTATGTGAAGTGCCATCCTAAGGCATCTGGGAGTAGCATTTTAGGCCATGCTGAAGAGCTCGCAGAGAACCGTTTTTTAGTCTCAGTATTAAGTTGTCACTTGAATGGCCCAGAATTTGATTTACCATTTGTGTTGTGAATAATCCTGATTTATAATAAAGTAAAAGGTACAGATTGAAGAACATGATAAAAAGTTTGGTTTATTAAAATGCGTCTCTTGGAAAATTCTGCTTTTTCCCCTAAAAGCATGGAAATATTTATTTCAGTTTGCTCTAACATGACTTACAATGTCTCAGTTTGTCTGAACAAATCAAGAGATCTCAACCTGATGTTAAAAACAATAGTTTTACATTTTTAATTTTTTTTTTTTTTACAGTAGTTTCTTGGGATACTATAGTCTTCTCTTAGTCTGAAGCTCAAATAATTCACGCCTCGTTCTCCTCACTGCCCTCAGTGTTGCCTGTATTGCAGCATGGTTCACTTCAGGGGCTTGTGGTGCTGGAAAGCAGTTCAGAGGAAGCAGGTTGTTTTGGGAGAATGGAGGAGTCGGGCTCCTAAGGGTAGTTCTTAGGAAACTTTGTGACAACTTACAAGGCTCATATTGAATGCTGAGCCAAACAGAAGCAAAGCACTTGCGTCTAGGACAGCTGAGATGTTTTTTCCTGCAAAAAGCTTCAGCCTCTTACTAAACTCTTTTTTTTTCTTTGCCTTCACATTATTAAGGTCTTTACATTTTTTTTCCCCCACAAAATGCATTCAAATTTTATATGGAAATAAGACATTTCTATTGGAAAATGATAATCTGAAAATCCTTTTTCCCGTGTGTACCTCCATTTCTCATGAAAAAGATTTGTTTTGGTCTCTTCTTTCCACCAGCCTAATGCACGGTCTTGCAGCTGTATTCATGCACAAGCATATGAAGAGCTCCACTTGGCTGATATGCTCAGAGTCTCCAAGCACTAAAGATCAGCTGTTGTGCTTTACCTTGTTACAGAACACTAACAACCATTTCTCAGCACAACAAAATGAGAGATGAGTAAATGTGTTTTATATTTAACTTTTGAGGTTTCCAGCTTGTTCTGGACAGGAAATACTTGAACAATAAGCTGTTGCTCTCTGTTCTCAGTGCTTCACAACCTACCTCTGCACTCTCACTAAGAAAGAAGTGGAGGAAAAAAGAAAGCACTCCTCTTGGGTAGCTGGAAAACAAAAAGGCTGCATAGTGAGACAAGAGAATAGTAACCCTCCATACTATCTTCTCTGTGTAAGGAGAACAAAGATAGTTTTCCTGGCCCTTTGCCTTGCCTCTCCCTCCTCTCACTTGGTAGAAATCATCCAGCTCTCATGTCCCAGAAGTCCCTGGCTGTGGAGAGAATCACTCTGACTTCTCTCTGTGCTAAGTCCCTTGTGAATTAGTCTCAGATTCAGTAGGGATTCTCTGTTCCTCAGGAAAAATGCATGGCATTGGAGCAAGTTTGCAAATGTGCTGGCTTACAGAACTTAATATGACCGTTAACCTTTCATGGGAAGTTTTGAAGGAGAAAGGAAGGCAACCTTTTACAAACCCATGCAAATCTTAACAGCTCCTTCCATATCAGAGAGAATTAAAGAAGAGAGAGACCCTGATGGGATAAACTTTTTTCATGTCTTTGAATTACAGGTCAGGCTTTGCTTTTTAACAATGAAAGAGAAGTAGGAGCAGGTATTGACTTCACAATGATGCAGATTAGGTTTGTGAACTCATGCAGACACAAATGAGAATTCAAAGCCAGACGCCATTTCACAGAGGGAAGAAATGGAAAATTAAACCTCTCATTATTGCATTGAAAATTATAGGATTACATCTATCATCCATAGCATATGACAAATCTTACAGTCAGCTTTGCTGAGTGGATTTGCAAGACTGTTGGAAAACTAGAAATTTAGATGTACTAGTTGAAGAAAGAAATAATAACTGCAAGTTGCTTTTTATCTTTGGGATGTGTATAACTTAAAGCTTTCTTAAAAGGAGAAGAATTATCTCTTCAGCCTCATCTGCTTTTTCAGTTAGATTTCATTGTGTACTGAAGGAGCAGCTTAATGAAGACCATATCCTTAAACATCTGCATCCATTTGATCAGTAGATAAAATCACTGTTTCCCTTAGGTGTATGTGACCTGGCCGTCTTCTTCCTGGCTTCACTTGCAGCAGGGATTTAGTTCATAATGTTTAATTTTCAATTCTTAATACTCATCTGTGTTTTCAGTTTATTTAATAAGTATTTAATCTACTTCAACAGGATTATGTATAATACTGGGAAAGTTGTGTTTTTTTCCACAGCTATCATAACTTTTTTTGTGAGAAAAAGAATAGGATTTATTTAAAAAAAAAAAAAGCAAAAAACACAACAGTATCTTTTAGTTTACCAGCAAGCAGTCAAACGTTTTTCTTTGACTTCTTGATGCAATTAAAAAAAAACCATGAAGATTCTTTGGCACTTACAAACATCCTGGAGTTAATGTGTGTATCTGAGGAAGAGAAGAATTTGACTTAAATGATTACTTTCACCATTTTGGATTCTTATCCATTACAAATATGATTGCCTCCAAACATGATGGGCCATGGAGTACAGCCACATCTAGGCAATGCAAGCGCATTCAGGTTTCTCAGGCATGCATGATCAGTGAATGGAATGGATTGTTAAACTGTGCTAAATAAGAACAAAAGCCCTAGTGAAGTATTCCCTTACTTAGAAGCAGCTTTCTGTTTCAGTCTCCTTATTCTGTTACATCATGGGATAATATGTAGGAGACATCGAGCCAGAATCGCTTTAATCAAATAAAGAAGCTGAAAAGGACTTCTACCCCCAGTATCATTTTATTGAGACTAATATTGTTATTGTCTGCAGTGTTGTATCAGACGATCTGGATTGATTTAATCATTTCAGGCAAGGTTACAGAGAGTATCCTCAGTACGTGTCCATCAGCATACCTTTATGAAGATCAGTGCCCTCATACTGATTTACATCAGCCCAGGGCTTACCAGGTAACTTCAAACCCCATTTGTCTCGAGGAGTTTCTGGATGAACTCTGACTGATTCGCTATTCAAAAATCATGAAAGGGAGCATCATAATTTGAAAAGATGTGGTATATACTATATCCCATGTGAGAGCTGGGTGTTATTTTTTTACCAGGTGAGTGGTAGCAAGTGACTCTTATTGCCCTTGCCCTCCCTAGTGGTGTTGGTGACCCTGCAGCCAGCACAAGACTGGACTTGTTTCTGTGCTCAGCGAACACAGAGGGCTGCCAAGAACTGATGACTGCCAAGGGTAAATGATTACTAGGAATGCAATGAGGTATGGAAAATCTTCTTGGTTTTCCCCCTCCTCTAGTACACCCATATGTCATCAACCACGAGCTGGACTGAGTACAATGTTTGAATCAAGCCAGATGCAATAACCCTTAAATCAGCCTGTGACAAGGTGAGAGGGAAAGAAGAAAGTGGTTACTCAGGTTTGGCAACACCGGCTTGATGGTTCCACTAAAAATACTGCATTTTTTAGAAGCATGAATGGACTGATTTAAGTCATTGCTGTAATTGGACCTTTGGTGATCATAATTAGGAGTTCGTCAGTGAACACCGAATGACATTTGAGAACATGCGCTCAGAAAATGCGAGGGCTTGATTTGTAGATCTGTGTTAGCAAGCTCTGTAGGGGATTTCCATCCACAAAATGTCTTCTTGTTAAGCTGTGTGCTCAGTCAAAAAGATAACAAGGGTGACACGAACAGGGATATTTCACTCTTGCTGCTCAGTCTTCCCTTGTTCAAAAGATTTCTGTTGTCAAACCAGGGGAGAAATGATAGCATGCACTTATTGAGCCTCTGTCACATATCAACAACAAAGGTGAGATTGAATCTGAACATTATCTGAACAGAACATCATCAGAAGAGAATGACCAAGGGTCTCCACATGCCAATTGTCCTTCTAAGTGTCTGTCTGACAGTTGTAAATGGCAAATGTATTCCCTGAAACACACATCAGTTCTGGAACAGGGGAACAGCTTGTGAATGACTTAACTATCACTAATAGTAGCCTGTAATTACTATCTTGCTAGGTCGTGCTCCTTTAAAGAGACCCCCTGTGAGAAGAAACAAAGTCAAGGGCATGTCTTGTACAGATCTCCCCCTACAGATTTCTCTGTGGGATTACCCTTGTGTTTAGCCTTGCTATTGAAATAATCAATTACGTTCATCTTCTAATTAATGAACTAGTATCCATTTCATAGAACATGCTCATGTTGTAATTACTGCAATTGTGTTACCAGTGGAGCACTTGGGGAATGGACGTGTGCAGAGTGCTATTGAGGTTGAGTTGCAGTCTGTGGGGAGACAAAGGTAATGTTTCCTGTGCTACTGAGTGGACAATTTTTTTTGATGAGAAGATACAAAAAAATCTGATCAAAATGCCACTATCAAGACAACCCTTTTTTCTTGGTTTAACTATGTATTAACCATATTTTATATTCAGAATGTACTCGGGTTTTAATTCAAATATTTGTTTTATCTTAACTGTGGCAGAAAATTCATTCTATACAGTAGGGAAAGTCTTTAACTCAGTATACAGGGAGGAAAAAAGAAGTTTAACAGTGGATTATAATAAATAGTAAGAAATAAAATGAAGGGTTTTTTCTATGTATAAGGTTTCAGAATTCCATGGTATCTTTAAAATCTTTAATAAAAAGTATACCATCTGTCATGGTTTTATGATTTTCAGTTATTGGTATTCCACATCATAACATCATGTAGTGGATATACCTGGTTCTCAGAAGAGAAGGACTACTACAGTCCCCACGCTATTTTCCTTGTTACCAATTTCCAGCCGGAGGGAAAAGATAAAAGCTCGCAGTATAAAAACTTGCAGATCACGAGTCCTCGTCCCTTTTTCTGCCGTCTCTCGTCTTGGCAGCACCTCGCTCTCCAGCCGTCTTATCGTCGGTAGTAGAGTAAGGCCTACCTTGATTTTGGGACATTCTCTCTCTCTGTATTGGATTTATCAGCTTAAATTGTAATTATATTGTATTATAGTGTGTTGTTTTGCATTCCGATATTTTATTTAGTAAATTAGTTTGTTTCTCCTCAGATTGTTGCCGCTGTTCTTTGCTCTCAGGGCCATCTCCCTACCCTTTTCCCCCTTTCCCCTTTTCCCGGGACGTGGGCCCTTGGGTCCCCCGTCCCCTTCGTCACGGAATCGGGCCTAACGCTCGTAAACCATTGACACCATCAATATTAA
Organism: Numida meleagris; assembly: GCF_002078875.1. Taxonomy (NCBI): domain Eukaryota; kingdom Metazoa; phylum Chordata; class Aves; order Galliformes; family Numididae; genus Numida; species Numida meleagris. The sequence continues at coordinate 75,032,546 of NC_034411.1, read as the reverse complement.
ATGTCTGAATAGAGACTTTATGGAGAAAGAACTAGATGGGCAGTTTGATCACTTGGAAAATGATACTTCCATTCAAAATGAGTTTGCTTGATAATATTTCATACCTTATATCAATTAAATGCTACATGGAAAATAGAAGAAAATAATATGCACGCAAGGCTCTATTAAAACCAAGAAGAAATGTCACAGTGAATTACTGGGGTAGTTCTTTAACTGGTGTAAATTAGCCTGTCTCCGCTGAAGTAAGAGAGGACCTAGCTCTTTAAGCTCTGCTTTCCAGTGAATCTAAGCTTGACTTATAAATACATACACGTACATATACAATTTCTTGAACATTATTCAAGGATAATTTATAAAAATGGTTTTTCTACATTCCTTCTGGAATCTGAGAATATTATACATATTTATGTCAGTGAATCAGGACATACAGCAATAAAAAGTAGTTGGGAGGATCATAAAAAGAGCTCTTTGTACATAAAAACAAATGAATAGGCTCTGAGTACACATTTCTCCACTCTGTGAACTACAAAAAAAAAAAAAAAAAAAAAAAAGATTAGTTTGGTTTTGTGATTTGCTGTTTTGTTTGTTGTAACTTTTTCCCCACACATTTTCCTTATCGTCTTTTGCAAACCTTAGACCTAGTTTTAAATTTGCATTTCATTTGGATATGCAACTAGTATTAATTTGCACAGCACTTATCTACCACTGATCATCTGATGGAGGGGTATTGTCGTACACTTAACAAAATAATCCTCTATTATGTAGATGATGACAGAAAATGTCTGTTCTATATAATTACAGTTTGAGACAAAACAAGAAGAAAATTGTTAATAATTTATGCATATGATAATCAAAGCAAGTTATCATATTCACCACTCCAGAACAGAGGAAAGATGTAATAATTTTTTAGAAATTAAAGTAACTATTCTTGTTTGGCTTCCTCATACATTAATGCACCAGGTTTCAGCCTGAAGCATGTTTTAATGGTTGCATTATGAAACTCTCAAAGTGGCTGTAATGAAGACGCTGACAAGATGAGCAATCTTGGTGTTGCCCAGTGACGCTGTGAAGGTTGCACTCAAGAACTTACATAAGTTGTTAGGCAGTGGACATATATCAGGTTCCAAATGATGAAATTAAAGAGAAAATTCTCTATGTGCAACTTATTCCGTATTTTTTTTTCAAGTGCTTATTTTATCTGTCTGTAAAATCTCTCACTTTTCTTGTAGTGCAGGTGAAGGTAATGAATTAATGGACCTCTGTCCTGATCTGTATGGAAGTTTCTCAGTGGAAATTCACTGCAGCTGCTGTACCCTTGCTTTGAACTGGTGTGTAGCAGTGGATGTGCGTTCACTTCAGCAGTAACATGAATGCAGATGGCACTTTAGGAAGCTGTGCTGGCCTGTGCTCTCCCTCTTCCCCTGGATATGTCAGGAAAAAAATGTCTCATGAAAAGAAAGTGTTCTCATGTGAACACATCGTATGGAGTTGTGACAAATTTCAGGTGCACTGTAATTTAAATTCATGATAGTTACCTTTGATCTCCTCCTACTTACTTATTAATCACATCTCTACTTGATTTGCTTCTGTTGAGCAGCTTCCAAGATTTCCCACATTTTTAAACCAGTCTCCTAGTGGTGTGCATGAATATATTATGCCACTGAAGGAGGGAGGAGAGGTGAGTCTGAGACCTCATCAAGGAGAAATGTTTCACTGAGTTGGAAAACTGTAGGAGAAAGGAGGAAGAGAAGGAAAGTTACAGCTAGGAACAATGCTACATAAGTATTAGCACATTTCACTGACATTTCTTCTTATTGATTATATTATGGTGGTGGTGTGTTCACGCACAGGCAACTATCTAATCAAAATTAGGATACGATGGTCAGATTTGTTTTTTTTGATCCAATTCTGGATTCAGATCTTGGACAGTGAGGGCAGCCTCTGTTACCCTCTCATATGTCCCCATACTGATACTCTGAACATCAACATATCGGTTGTGAAGAGGTCTACATAAAGTCACTCAAAATGTCAGCACTGGTACATTTTGCTCCTTCCTTTCATGAGCCAGCAAAGAGAAAAATACTGTCCCAACACCATCCATTAAAGGCATTCTCTATATGTATAGAATACATTAGAATGATACTATAGATATTGAATTTATCTTCATAAGATGGGGATGGTCTCATCAGTCATGAGTGTCACAGCTAAGCAAAGACACAAGTGAATAATGAAGCCACCCTTATCGAGTACAGATGAATTCAATTTCCCCTGCACTGTAATGTCATATTTGATTCAGTGAACTATAACATCTACTTTTTATTTTTTAAGTTGCCCATGGGTTCTATCTTTTTCTCATTCTCTCTTTCTAAAGCCATTTTGTGATGTATTTTTCTGCTTTTATGCATCCTGCCTGTCTTTTTCCTTTGTCTGACATAATGACTAAGTTGAATCATAAATGGTATACACAGAATGCAAACATTTACAATGTCAGGTGCCTAAATTCCCTGCCCTACTAGCTTTGCTAGAAGACCTACCCCTAGGAGTTACGTTGACTACACTTTATATACAGAAGTGTAGCATGGATAAATTGAATTGTTCTGTGATATCTGTAAAGGTCTGTTCTCTTGTGATTTTTGATAAAGTAAGTAAGTCTACGAATCTGTCCATCCCAATGGAAAGCAGTACAAAGGAGCTAGACTGTAGGAGTGGCTTTGGTATCAAGCAACTCTAACTGTTGTGAATACAGGCTGAGAAGAATAAATTAAAGATTTGCAAAAGTGTGCAGTAGTAGGTCATGTACAGAACAGTCTAGATAAAAAAGAAAATCAGGCTGCAACAGATGCTATGGCCTTCCTCTAACCAGGACACTTTTAGTAGATGTAGAGTTAATTGGAAAGTGTGCTTCTCCCCTCTCCATACAGCCCTGGCATCTTTCCCTAGAAAATGCCTTTGCTGGGTGCTGCCTTTGAGCCTGCTGAGGAAGCTGTAATTTGGTATGCTTTGGGTACACTGGGAACAAATGCCACCTGCCCTGTGCTGCCACAACTGGACGTTAGACACTGCGAGAAATGCACAGGGACAAACAAAGTATGTTCAGACCCTTTGCCACTCCTACTGTTGAAGCTATGCCAAGGTCCTGGCTGCAGACAATGCCAGATTTGTTTTCAGCCAACTTAAACTTTCACCTAATCCTACAAAGCTGAGGTCTATCTACTTAGACAGAAGAATGTGCCACTTATGCTTGCAAAGATAGAGCATAGTGCTCTTCCTGGGAAGGGCTTTTCCCGTCTGACACAAGACTCTGACTGAGATCCCCAGAGGATGCTGCAGTTTTTCCTTCTTGTAATACAAAGAATAAACACAAACGTGTTGCATGAGCAATGCAGCTGCTGCTTTGACTCTCAACACAGTGCTATTTTGTACCTAGACTCTGTATTTTGTATTGCTTTGTACAAAAAAAGGCACATTAGTTCCATCTGAGGCTAATTACAGCAGTAGAAGATTCTGTGGGAATGCCTCACCAGGTTTTACCAATAAACTCCTTAGAGAAACAAGGAAATGTATTCACATTATATTTACCTAATAGATGAGATTCAGTCTATTAGATGAGATATGAAGTAAATTAAATTCCGTGGCAGGTGAACACCCTGAGGGTACTGTAGTTTATAACACTATATTAATATTCTGCAAGACCACTGCATGAGCTTAGTACAGCTAACTTCAAAATTAGCTTTACAGGCCACCTGCAGAATTTTTTCTGGTCGCTTTCGTAGTCGGCGCTGCAATCATAGATAATTTAACATAAATATTAAGTAAATAATTGGTTCAGAATATTTCAAGGTCAGGGACATAAATCTCATTCTCATTTCATGAATGCAAACTATAAATATACAAGGCAGTGCTTAACCTGGCAATCTAAGTTTCCAGTGAGGCATATCCCTGCCATTTTTGGAAAAAAAAGAAAAGGTCTAAACAAATTCTGCAGAAGGCAGTGAAAGAATGTGCAGAGGAATTATTGCAGAGATGATAGGATTCAGAGCTCTATGTAAAGAACGTTCAGACTGATAAAATGATTGTAATGAGGTCTACTAAGGTTTTAGAGAGCATTCATATAGATCTAGTGATATGGATATAGATGGTGGGTTTTTGTTATGTTTTCCTGAAAGGATGATTTCTGAAGCTGAGCTCTGGCTGAGATAATAAGACAATGGTAGTGGATGTGCTTTTCTATGACAGTCATGCTTGAAAGATACTCTCTAATTAGCCTCCAGAAGCTTAAACCTCACAGGTAAGCAAGAAATAATCTTCACAACAACCAGGTGATCTCTTAGGCAGAAAAGCACATTTATGTTTTGAAGGAGCTGAACTCTTTTTCTAATTCAGTTCTCCAGTACCACGGTTTGAGCAGGAGATTGAGAGGAGATATTCTCAGATGTTAGATTTTTGGCTGTTCCCAAAAAATCTTAGTTGTTCCGAACAGTCAGAGTGGGAAAGGGTCTGCAAGTCACTATGTCGGTTGTGTCCAACATAACCAGACCTTTGATTTTAGTTATTTATTAGATACCACTTGTAACTTTTTTCTTACTGTAATGTATCTGTGCAGATTACTGCTTGATGCCTTTGTTCCTAAATTGCCCTTAAGGGTAATGAAAGCTAGTATTTTAATCATAGCTTCGGAGAGTAAGTTGGTTTAATTAGCCTTCCAGTGCTTTCCAAATCCTTTTCAAAACATTTGCTCTCGGATATTAACATCGAATTGTAGAGGTGGCTGAGGAAGGAGAGCTGCAGGTGTCCCTCACAGACCAGGAGATGTCTCTTAATGCAAAATTGATCTGAAGAAGTATTTTTATCAGCACTTGTCACAGAAAAATTGCAATCAGAGAATATGCTTTCATAGTTTGTCTCAGTTGGCTTTTACCTGTTGCTCTCATAGCAGCACAGCAATTCCTGTAGGTTTTGTAAGGTTTTTGTGTGTTCTTTGTATTTCAGATCATTAAATATTGAATCTCAACAAGCTAAGTTTCCTTTAAGTCGTTCCATTAGGAGGTGCCTATAGAGGATACCTGCTGGCTATTCCTCTACTACTGTAGGGAAATCTTCTGGAGGTATAAAATCGGGATAGCAGAGTCTCCCTCTGGGCTTCATTTTCAAAGGCAAGTATGCAGAGGCACTGTCTTTGGTGCAGAAGGCCTTGCTTTATATCTGCTAGAACTGGTACCAAAATCCACCAGAGAGAGTTAAAAAGGCACCTGAATATTTAGTAACTTAAGCAACCGCAGGGAATGATGCTTAGGAGTAATTGGAATGGACTAAAAAGGAGTGAATATCCCCTGAGATCTTGACAAGAAACCTGAGAGTTTTCAGTCAGAAAGACTTTCACTGTCTTTTCTCATCCATGTAATGGATGTTCTTCTTCCTGTATGTCCAGAAGTGAGGAAGTGTGAGAGAACTTTTAATTATTAAGTAATGTATTGATTGAAGCATAATTTCTCTCTCAAAACTGAGGCATACTTGTGTGAGATAGAGCCTAAAAAAGGGCTATGTATGAAAGTGTGAGCAAAAATAAAACTTGGAGCAGAAAGATGAAGGATAAAAAATAGAGGCAGAAAGATATAAAAATAAGGCAAGGATTATCTTACTTATTCTCACACTACAGATCATTTTCTCCTCAGATTTATTGAGATACTAAGATGTGTCTTGATTACATTTTCCTGCGTCTGCCAACATTCTTGATTTTGCTCGCTGATACATTGTGGGTACACACCTACTATTAAACCTTCATGATTAAATAATTTCAGTTGGGAAAAGTCTGCTCCACTAAAATGAGGAGAAGTTCAATAGCTGAAATCTAAGGCAGACATATGAGGTAATATATAGTGTAACTTTTTATATTCTCAATTCTTCTTACTACACCCTAGAGGTACTGGGAGACAATGGAGACAATGTGTAATGAATGAGAGAAAATGCATGTAAAAGCATTGTATGGTGAATAAAGCCTTTAGTTATAAGACCAAGAAGAGGAGAAAAGAGAAATTAAGAAGTATAAGCAAGAGAGACAAAATATCTAGCAGAACAAATGGATATAATCATTTTCAAACATGTCAGCTTGAATCAGCTAAGGTAAACAATTGGAGTCTCGGTGCATGCCTTGACTAGGGAAGTTTTGCCACTGAGTACCATAAAATGGAGAGGAGGCATAAAGTGCTGGAGAACAGAACAGAAATACATGTCTGACCATTTATAATCTTTTAATCAAACATGGAGCCCGTAGCTGGAGTCTTGTAGCTTTGGAGACTACTTTGTCTGTGCATTCATAGACCATTCATAATGCAGTGAGCCATAAAATGCTCTCTCACTTTCTTGCTTCAGCAGTTTCAACACCTTCCTCTGGGACAAATTCCTCTAATAACAAGAGGTAATTCAATTTTGCTCTTGCTCAGTCCTAAGCAAACATTTCTGGCAGTTGTGACTTACCGCATTTTTGGAGGCTGTGCAGGGAAGACATTGTAACTGTTAGAAGCTACTGGGTGCCCTGTCAGACTGTAAATTGAACTATTGCCTGGGATCTTGTGGATACAGTCATTTTAAAAACTTGGAGGTATTTTTTATTTCATGGTGCAGAGGAAATCAGTTGCTGCCCCAATGCACTTTCATTTCTGTTCTGTATGCATGCTGGCTCTTTCAGAGGTGGCTGGTATCTGTGAGACTATGTGGGATAAATATTTGTGGTGGTGGTGGGGGGGAAGGTGGCTTTAATGCTGGTAGTGGGGGCAGAGCTGGGAGTGGTGGGGCGGGTGCAAGGAGAAGGCTCTAGAGAAGCAGCACTGCTTTCATGCCACTGTGTTGCTTTTGAGCTTAATGGTAAGCATGTGCTTTGCTGATTTGAGATCTCTTGAACAGGTAAGCAGAGGAAAAACTCTTCCTTCCAATAGCTGCATTTCTACCACAGTTATAATCTATCAACCAGTAGCAGTGCAATTTGGGGAGCAATTTGGCTGTTGCCAATTCAGCACACTGTTCTAGATTGGTTTTATGCATCCTTTTAAATTTACAGTTTGGGAATTCATTTAATTCGTAAAGTCTTGGATCTGTGATGTATACTCTGAAATGTTTTCTCTACCCATTTCTATAAGATCTTATCCTATGAATGTTTTAGTGAGGAAAGTGTGCTTCTCTTTGTTTTTGTGCATGTGGAACTTTTATTAACTTATATTGTTGCAGAGAAAAGATGTGTAGTTATGTCCTGAGCATGAAAATACACTTAGAAATTGAATAAACTTTTATTCTGTTTTGTAAGAATCAAATGTTGATTTATGTGGGCTAGTTTAAAACAAAACTAACTCTCAGTGGACAGCTTTTCTTTGTGGTTTCTTTGGCCTGTCTTTGAAGCATCTTGACTTCTTAGAAATAGGATACCAGGCAAGGCCACTGGTCTGGTGTTGTCAAATCTTGCTACAGCTATTTTTCTCTCTAACCTTCATAGTTTGAGTCTCATTTGCAGGCCATGTGGTACCAAAACTGTGGTCCTATCTTGCACTGACAGGGGATTTCCCTTCATGTGAGAGTTTGACAAAAAGCATCCTTACTGCTCCTGAGGGTTTCGTGGTTGAAGAAGTTCTGAATGCTTCTCTGTTTTTAAATTCTATATATATACAAATATATATATTTACCATTCCAAAGCAAGCGTGTTCACCTAACATGTTCCTATATTTTCCGTTTTTCTTCTCTAGATGGCAATGTAGCACTTTTTCATCCACTGGGAGTAACATGTAAAATTTGTATAAACCTAGTAAGTTAGCAATGGATTTATCTTATTATGCACGTACAGTTCTAGCTGTAATGGCTCCCTTGCCACTCAGCCGTGACTCTCACTCCACCACATGCATCCTCTCACCTTCTTTGTCCTACTCCAGTCCCCATCTCATAGGCTCCATCACCTGTTCTTGTCGCTTGTATCCCACTATCTTATTTTTTTTGGCCTGCATCAGATTAGGACAATTGTGCATGCAACAGCCTTGACCTCCCTCTTTGTCACTCCTTCTGGGACGTTTACTCAAATCTTGTCTTTCACACTCTTTTATGTTTTCACCTGTCCCTTCACACCCAAATGAATGATTTCATACTCTGAGTATCCTTTTTTTTTCTTTTTCCTGGAACAAGAGCTTAATATTTATGAAAAACTCAGTTGTGGTGCACTGATAACGGAAAAAATCATGAACAGACTCTCATAATTTGTCTGTAAAGCAAAATGTGCTATACTGCCAATCAACACTACTGAATTTAGGAACAGGCTAATAGCATATATTTTCAATTACTTAAATGCATCTTCACTGCATCAGACTAACATCCATCTATTCTTCTACTCTGCCTCTAAGAGTGGCTAATGGTGGATGATTTGGAAAGAATATGAGAAAAATTATGTATAAATTCCCATCAGGTAACAGTCTACCCTTTAAAGGTTTTTTTGATCCAAAGGTTGTTTTAGTATTGTTGCATCTAATTGTATTTTACAGAGATTTCTTTTATGAATTGTGGAATTCATTTCATAATGTGTTTATGGAATTGATAAGCAGATCTTAGTTTTCAGATACTTTAAATTGGATTCCTAATAATTAAGTACAGTGTCCATAGCTACTGGGTTAGGAGAAATTGTGAATAATTGCTGTTATCTTTTTTTTTTCTTTTGATGAGACAAAGTGAATGGTACAGCATATAACAGAATTATGCAATGATGCTTCCTGTTTTGCTCATTCTTTCTTGCTTATTAGTCTCCAAAGTTCCATTTTCTTTTTAACCTGATTCTGAGCAAGAAGATTATGTTTTTTTTCGGATGACTACAAGATCTCTTTGTGAGAGATATTGGCAGATTTAGAACACATTGTAATGTCTATATGGTGTGGCTATTTCCCTCTCCTGTTCTTTTCTTTATTGACAGAAGATTTCACTTGACATGCCACTGTCTTTTCACTTAGTAACATATCTCCTGCAGCTCTTCACAGTTTGTGAGTGAAATGTGAGCAATTTTGAATTATCAGAAAACTTACTTACCTCATTTAAGTTGTAGCTTAGAAGATCCTCGTTTATAACCTTTCTGAAATGTGAAAACTGACCATTCATTCTTGCAGTTAATTTTATATCCTTTATTTTTTTTTTTATTTATAGTAATTAAGCCTTAAGATCCTTGAGAGAATGTTCATTTTTATCCTGCAACAGTTTTCTTTAAGAGTTTAAGGTGGTGAACCATGTAAATGTAAAAAAATCCAACTAACCAACAAACCAACCAACCAAAAAACAACAAAGAACACGACTATTCTTTGGATTACACTTTTCTATATGTTTTTTTTACTCTTTCATATAACTCCTATGAATTTCTTCGCCATGATTTACATTGAAGTCATGCTTGCTACCCTGTTAAATTTGCCCATGTATCAGCAGATTTGACTCTTAACTATAACTTCAATCCCTTAGATCTAAATTTCAGTGATTTATGTCCCAGTTATTTCACTCATTACAAAATTTGGATTTAGAAAATGGGGAGAACAACAGAAGAAATAATGAACAGCTACCGGAGAACTGTTTGAAAATATGAAGGTGGACTTTCACTTGGATGAGAGTCACCACAAAAACAGCAGTATTTACTTGCAAAGAGGAGGAAGAAGAGTAGCAATAACACAGATCTTTCTGAAAAATTAACTTAAATGCAAGGAAGCATATTCAAAGAGGTGGTATTAATGACACAGGCAGAAAAATCAGCAATGACAAAGAGTAACAGCAAGCACATCCAAAATCATCTTTGCTAAATGGTGGGATCACTGCTAAGCTCTAATGTGTGGATACACACACCAAATCTGTGAATTAGATTGGATATTGAAGGAAAAGTGTAACAGAACACATTGCGAATGTAGGGACAAATTCAAAAAGGTCAAGGCTGGCAATGGAAGTCACCTGGCAAAAGACATCAGGAGTAATAAGAAAGCATTCTAATTATATGTAGTTGGTAAGATAAATACCTAGTAAACATGTTTCTTTCTTTCCTGTGCAGTAAAACTACTGTAAGAAGAGGATGATAAAACAGAATGGGATGATATCCTTTTAGTGTCAGTCTTGGAGGAAAAGGCCTATTTGAGGGAATGTATAGCATAATTAATGCCAGGTGCAAAAGGAAGTAAGATTCAAGAACACAATGGGAAAGAACACGTTAGAGAGTTCTTAGAAAAGCAAGATGTATTCAGATGTGGTGGGGGTGAGAAACATAATTGTGGGATATTTAAAGAATTTGAAAATACTAGTAGTTATTCTTGAGATATGGAAGATAAGCATAGCACCAGTTATCACAGCAAGGAAGTAATGAAAAACTAGAAAATGGCTTATATGACAGGACTTTATTTAAATTCCAGGAAAATTCTGGAGCAGCTTATGAAACAAGCTGTGCTATGCTTACCTTGAAGATAAAAAAGGAGACGCTTAGCAACCACAAGGACTTAGCAGTAAGAAAAAAAATCTGGTGTTTTTGCATGATAACAATCCACATGGAGTTTAGCAGGAAACACATCTCTCCTTCAGATAAACTTGGTCTTCATGAAAAGTCAAAAGAGAGGAAGTGAAATTGCTTGATAGATAAATCCAGAGAGTAACTCTATGATAATTGTCTAAGTAGAAACATACAGTCCTTGCTAGATTTTTTTAGGGCTCTTTCAGGTCAGATTTTATTCAAACCTTTGCTAATATCCTGAATTTGGGGTTGACATGAAGCAAGGAGGAGTTGCAAATCCTCTGGAGGACAGAGTTGGAATTTAAAATGATCTCAATTAAATGATTCCTAATAAAAAGCTGAATATCAGTAGGGATATTCAGTTTGGTGGAGATAATCACCTACACAAATATGGAATGGGGAACAAATGATTAAGAAATAGTCCTTCAGGAAGGAGTCTGTGAGTATAGTGATAACAACCTGAACATGAGTCAATAATGTCTTACTGTTGCACAAGGACAAACTTAATTGTAAGCAGTATAAGCAAAAAGAAGTTTGCAAGTCATGTGACAATTTTTTGCTCTACTTTCTTCTACTCACCCTTGGTAAGAACATAGTGGAGAACTATGACAGTTCTAGAGTATCTTGCTTCATGATAAAGGTAAATAATAGAAGAGGTTCTTTCAAATAAACTAATTGAAACAGGCTAAATGGGATTTTAAGAACAGGCTCTGAAGATGTGAAAGTCTTCTGCAATGGATTATGACCATAAATTCATTGTGTGGGCAATAGGCTTGAACTTCAGTAAGAAAGGTGAAGCTTAGATATAAAAGTTCCTAACAGTAAGGGGACTGAATCACTCAAACAATGTACATTACTACTGTTGTAGAAGCTACATCATTAGAGATTTTCACACAACATCTGTCAAAGACAATGTAAGATCTTACAAATGACCCAGCTTTGAGGTAGGTGATGGGCTAGATGACCCTCTAAAGAATATTTCCAGCCATGTTCAACGTTATCTCTCGTTTTTACTCTTTCCCCAGCTTCTCTGTTTTCCTCATGTACAAGCTGCTCGCCATCTGCTTCAAGGGCTTATACTTCCTGTCTAAGTTTTCTTTTCTCTAATTTACCATGGAAAGTTAATGAAGCCAATTTCATACTTGGTCCAACTTCACTATTCTTTTACGTTTCCAGATCATTCACTAGTATATTGAACAACATTGGTCCCAGCAGTGATTTTGAAGTACTTCTGCCGGAAAATTCCCTACCTTTTCAGAATGAATCATTTGTTATAACCTATTGTTTCTTGTTTCTAAACCCTTATGAATCCCTGAAAAGTTTTTCCTCTTATCTTGTGCCACCTTAATTGTGCCAGCACTTCAGAACCATTGCTAAAGGATCTAATTTAAAGCATGTATGTTTTAATTTTGAACACACGCTACATTATACCGATTTGAAACACCGTTTTCTCACTGCATCTTTTAAATCTTTGTTTCATGAGATTATAAAAATGATGCCGATTCTGCCTTAGTATCTTACAGTTATTCATGTGCCCCCCCGCTCTATTTTCTATTATATTTTATGCTAATTAGCAGGCAAATGAATTTTCTGGTATATGAATCAGACTCATTAGACTGTAATTTCCAGAATTGCCTCTCTAGCCCCTTAGAAAGCTTGGTTTGATATTTGTCTTTTCTAACTCTGCTGGAAAGTAATAGAGCTTGCAATAAGCAGAAGGGGGCTTACAGATGTTGGTTATTCAGCAATTTCACAATGAGTTTCTTTAGAATTTTGTTAGTATGACACGGCCCTTGGTGCTGTATTGTCCCTTTTTTTTTTTTAATGCACTTTAAAACTTGTTGCTTAATCAGGTTCTCCATAAAAAAATGGATCCCAAACACCAGTCAGATTTCAACTTCTGTTAACACTGATGAAAATAATTATTTTTGTATTTCGATATTAGATTTCATGAGAATGCCTCTTTTACCCTGAGCATGGTTTTGCCCGCTTGTCTAGTCTATCTTCTTTAAAGTATATTTTATATCCTTTAGCATTGCCCTTCTTTCCTGATCAGCCCGTGCTGCCAGCCTTCAGAGTGTAGTTTCCAAAAATTACAAATAAGCTACCTGGAGAAAAGAATGTGGTGGTTTTTTGTGGCATTCTTTCCTCTTGCTATCTACAGTATTAAGTATATTCTACTTAGATGTATTTTTTTGCTAAAAATTCAGAACCAGTTGATGTTAGTTAACTAGAATCAGACAGTATACTAGCACTTCTTGAGCAGGACTTGTTTGTACATTGCACCACAATAGAGTTCTAGGTAACAGGCAGGGCTCTTGGCTTAATGCTTTTACTGTTACTGCTTTCAGTAATTTAGGGAAGAAAGATATGGTATTACAATCCTTCCAAAAAGAGGTAATTGTATTAAAAATATACGTAAGTCACCCCAAAAGTAATGCCTCCTATTTATTTCCATGGGAAATACAATAGATACAAAGAGCTCAATAACACTATTTGATAGAGCAAATTCTCAGCTACAAAACACACTTTCTCAACATAGTCACCATGATTTTTGCCAGCAGTGAACAAGAGCCTGCAGTCTGTGCTCATAAAAATCTGCATGGCTGCCTGAAATGTGGCTTGTCTTTCATGTCGCTGTTGCCACTGCTGAAACACACCACCCACTGCCACACTGTGCTCACACCCACTGTTTGGTCTCTGTAAGTACTAGAATAACAGAAGAAAAACTTCTCTAAAAGAAAAAGTGAAGTAAAAAAAAATTATTTGTGAAACAAGTACTCCAATAAAGATTGAATTGAGGATTGATCCTGCAACTCTGTCTCTGTTGAATAAGATCCTTCCTAAATGCTACATAGAAACTGAAAACATCAGTATGACAGATAATAGAGAATGAACCATCTGTAAACACCAACATCAACTTCCTCCAAAAAACCGAACTCTTGAACATTCGATGCAGTTTCTTCTAAATTAGTTCTTACTTTCTATTTTTTTAAATAAAATCATTTGTGCATTGGTAGATGCTGTATGCTGTACCACCCTTCAAAGCTGTTTTTGAGCAGATTTGTGCTGATACATAATTAGAGATAAATACTTCAAGTGATGTAACAGTCCTTCAACTTCTTTTGAACTATATTTTTAATATCTAGGAAAGTTGATGTTTCAAACCATCCCTGATCTCAGCGCCCTAGGGCTTGCAAAGATCCCCAATATTAATGAATGTAACCTGAGGAAAACATTTGTCAGAGGGAGCTGGAAAAGGGACCATGAAAAATGTATTATGTAGACTGGAGAAAAGTTGCCGGCCTTCTGATTATAAATCTAAAATATTAAAATAATGAATTCACAGACCCCTATTAGACATCAAAGCTTGTATCTTATTGGGGTATGCTTTTAATTTATATGCCCTCTTTCAGGCCAAAAGCAAACCTGATAAATTGAACAGTGAATTCCTAACCTGATTGAAAAAACCTGACTCTGGATCGTTGTTGTCAGTGCAAAGGAGACTTTGTGCAAGCTGAACTCTGCTCAAGTAGATGCCTGTGGTATAATTTAATACCTCATTTTCAAACTTTACAGCTTTTAAATACACTGCTAAACCTTAAAGTAGTAACTTCGTAGCCTTTATGCTCTTTGCTCTTTTATCGTATTTCAGTTTTGTTTCAAAATTCTGCAGCAGTGGCAGCCGTAAGAAGGGGAAATGTAAGTGCTTTCAGTTGGCAAGAGTAGCCACTGTTAAAGCTAATAAACACAATGTCTTTTTTCCCCTTTTTCCATGGGAGTGAGGAATGTACTGAAATTAATACACAGGCAGCTTGTAGCTTATGTATTATCGAAAACCAAAGCTCAGCTTAGGAATGCTGAAGAACCATTCATTACATAACCTTCCCTTTCCAAAAAAAAAAAAATGGAAAATGTTGTTATATTCCACCTAGAAACACTTCTGTAACTGACAGATAACTACAGTGGATGAAGCATGTTAAAGAGCAATAGTGAGACACAGGGCGAGAGTAAGAGAGATTATGGAGCTAATGTGGGATTTGGGAGACCTGCTTTCAATTCCCTCATCTGCCACAGGCTACCTCTTTGACCTGGGGCAAATTTGTCCCTCAAGCGTAGATTTACAAATATGCTTAGACATGTAACTACTTCTGTTTAAGCAAATATGTTGCTGGTGAAATTAATGGTAAGTTATTGATCGGTGCATTTGGTTCCCAGGCTTTCACTTTTGCTCTGCCAAATGGGGATGATGTTGCTCTCTCAGCTTGCAGTTGTTCTGGTAGCATAAATTGATTACGGAGATCTTGGGATGCTGGTAGTCCATCTGTATGAAGCATCAGTATATCTCATGATTATGCTCCTGCAAAAATTCACATTGAGCTCCTTTCTGATACTGTATTCAATTCAGATCAAGCCATCTCAAAAGACCTATAGCAAAACCAAAGAAGGGCAATGGAATGATCAAAGATATGTAATGGTTTCTGTACACTGAGAGGTTGGATAGACTGGCATTCTTCAGTGTGAATGAGAGATGACTGAATAGGGATGTGAAAGCAATCAATACAGTTGTGAAGAGGTAACAATTACTGATGGTTTATCACCATATAAGTGCTGGAGACCATCATCTCAAATTATTGACAGTGGACTTAAATCTAGCAGAGCAATTACTTTTTTTACCCAACATACAATTAAACTGCAGGACTCTTTCCCAAGGGGATTGGGGAAGTTAGATGGATTTAAAATATATAGTAGATAAATTTCTGGATGAAAAATCCATTCTGGATTATGGAACACAAAGAAATGACCGTGAGTTCAAGAAATCTGCAGGCCCAGACATGCAGAGGCTATGGGGAATCGCTGCCTCCTGTTTATTATCATATATTTTATACATGTTCTTTAATGGTCATATCAGAGAACATTCTAGGATACACAGACCTTTTGCCTCAGCTGCCACAGCCTTTCTTATGTTATTTTATAAAGGGAAAAATATAGAAAAACACATTTATCTGTGCAAAAAGTATTTTGTTTCATAAATTCAATGACAGATGGTAATTGTGGCCTTTGCTAAAAAAGCAGAGAGAAAAATGATGAAATGATATTTTTTGCATCATGTTTTATTTACCTTCTCCCTAGAAAGAGACAAGGAATCACCATTTGAGGAGCCTGTTCTCCTTCAATGGCTGGATGTGTCCAGACTGTACCTTCTGACTTTGGCATTAGTGAAGGTCAAACACAGGGAACCATCCCTATGGTCCAGAGAATTAGCTGTGGCAGCCTTCTGCTACATGCTGTCTTTGCCTTGGATGGTGAGTAAACTATTCTTCTCACATGATACCTTTCATCCTTCCCTTTCCTGTGCCCAGTTACTTCTGGTTGATAAGAAAAAGCAGAACACATTCACTCTCATGAATGGCATTCTGCAATGAAGGGCTGTAAGCTCTTTAGAATAGATAAGTAAGGAAGAAGGGATTATGGTTGTGCAGTGGCACTCCATGTTAGGGAGTGTTTCAATGTTGTTTTAGAGCTCAACACTGGGAATGATAATTTCGGGTCCTTATGGGTAAGGATCAGAAGGAAGACCAACAGTGCTGACATCCTGGGGGAGTCTGGATGATCCTCAAGAAGGAAATCATGAGGCAGGAACAGACTATTGCCCTGTGCCATGAGATGAGCAGTTGGGGATTAAGACTGGTGTGGCTGAACAGGGAAATTTTGCAGAGACTCTGGGAGAAAAAAAGTTCACAATCTTTGGAAGAAGGGACAGGCAACTTGAGAAGAGTACAAGGATGTTGCTAGGATACGCAAGGAGAAAATTAGAAAGGTAAAAGTCCACCAAAAACTTGATCTGGCCACCATTAAAGACAAATGTTAAAGATAAGAAAAAATGTTTTTACAAATATTCTAACAGCAAGAGGAGGGGCAAGGAGAATCTCCTGCCTTTATTGGATGCAGCAGGGAACATTACCACTTAGGATGAGGAAAAGGCTGAGGTTCTCAATGCCTTCTTTACATCTGTTTTTAAGAATCATGCCAGTTATCCTTGGGATACTCAGTACCCTAAGCAGGAAGACAGAGGTGGGGAGCAGAATAAACCCCCAGAATTCCAGAGGAAAGTGTTAAAGACCTGCTACACCACCCAGTCTTTCACAAGCCCATGGGGCCAGGGGACATCTACCTGAGGGTACTGAGGGAGCTGGCAGAACTGCTTGCCAAACCACTTTTCATCATTTGTTGGCAGTCCTGGTCAACTGAGGAGGTCCCAGATAACTGGAGACTTGCCATTGTGATGCCCATCTACAAGAAGAGTCAAAATGAAGATCCAGGGAACTATAGGCCTGTCAGACTGACCTCAGTGTCAGGGAAGGTTATGGAACAGATCATCTTGAGTGCAATCATGTAGCAAGTGTGGGACAACCAGGGGATCAGGCCTACCCAGAATGGCTTCATGAAAGGCTGATCCTACTTGACTGTCCTGATCTCCTCCTATGAGTGGGTGACCCGTCTTGTGGATGAGGGAAAGGCTGTTGATGTAGTCTACCTAGACTACCATACTACAAGAAAGATGTAGAGACCCTGGAGCATATCCAAAGAAGGGCAACGAAGGTGGTGTAGGGTTTGGAACACAGGTCTTATGGGGAGCAACTGAGAGAACAGGAGTTGTTTAGTCTGGAGAAGAGGAGGCTCTCTACAACTCTTTACAACTACCTGAAAGGAGTTGGCATCTTCCTTCAGGTGACTAGTGATAGGATGAGAGGTAATGGCCTTAAGTTGCACCAGGGAGGTTCACGTTGGATATTAGGAAAAATTTCTTCTCAGAAAGAGAGGAAGAGTCTGCCCAGGGAGTTGATGGAGTCACTGTCCCTGGAGGTGTTTGAGAAACATTAGATGTGGCACTGAGGGTCATGGTTACTGGGCATGGTGGTGATGGGCTGGTTTGACTAGGTGATCTTAGAGGACTTTTCCAACCTTAATGATTCTATGATTCATGTGTGGTTCTCTGCTGTGGGTGATAAGTCAGCAAAACATCCTTTTTGTTCTACCCAAGCCAGCTAGCATCACAGTCTCAGCAGAGTAAATGGGGAAGTTATTCCTGTTGGAGACAGTAGCAAAAGGATGGATGGTTCAGTCTAGCCTTGAGTGTTCTGAGTGTTTTTCTCCTGAGCCAATCTGTGGGCTTTTGGGGAAAGGTTGGTTACATTCTGAATGTGGATCTCCCCATGGAAATGGGCAGTACTAGATACCAGTTGTCAATCTCCTTAAAAAAGAAGAAGATATCTTCTGACTTTTCCCCCAGAAATCTTCCCTAAAGAAACCCTATTTGTAGCAAGGCATTCTTCTAGGTGAACTGAAAGGCATGCAGCTCTCTCTGTGAGGTTTATTAACACTGCTAACCATGTGGTAATAGGGCATACCCAGCAGCAAAACACAGCACTTTCCTCCCAGCAGGACCAGAATACAGCTTTCAGGCTTGCCGTAGCCCCAGCAGTCCTGAGAATGAGGAACTGAGATGAGACAGTTTATTTGCAAAACAGAGCACTGTATTGCCAGCAATGAACTGAAGAACAAACGGAAGACTTTACACAAATGTGACACTTGCTCTTTTCAAATTACAGCATTTGTATTTTTTTACTACAGATGAAAAACAAACAAGCTGCTCTGTCTTGTCTCTCTCAGCTTGCTTAGAGACTCAGCTCAGCTTGGCTGCATGTAGATCAATTTGTTTCAAGAGATCAACATTTCCTTTTTAACCTTTCAGACTGTAAATCCCCATAGGATCCTGATGTTTTCATCAATTATATATTTTCATTTTGTATTGGTAATCGATAACACTTCAGAACACTAATGCCATACAACATCATTGTCTTGGGCTAGTAAGTGAATAATAACTAAATAATGCATTTCAAACAAGAGAGCAAATGAATATTCTCCCTCCAGCACACAAAAAACATGCAGAAAGAAATCACCAAACAACAGAACATTGATTTTTGTGGCTCCAAACTTTCCAGCTGCAGATAGAAAAGAACAGAACAGAACTGCAATATACTATCTCACTCCTGAAGTTGCACTAAGACATAAAACTTCAGAATGCATCTCCTTCCCCCATAGTGCTGAAAAGCCACAGTTATATGAATATTTGGAGAACAGAAGAAATGCTTGCAATCTCAGCATTTTTGGCAAGGCACTTGCAAATGCTATGCTCTCAGAAGACAAAGCTTTCAAACAACAGATATTTGAAAAACAAAGCTACATCTGTACTGGTAGAGCTGAGAGAATCGGGGAATAGCTTTGGACTCTGGTTTACAATCATGCATGCTGTTACATTGTTAGCACAGGTTTTGTCAGAATTTTGGCTGGCACTAAGTAATACTCTCCCAAGCAGAGCTGGAGTGTATGTAGATTGGGAGTTAACACTCTCGGCAAACAGCTTGAACATGAAATCCCTATTTTGGGAAAGAGAATTTGGCTGTGCAGGTTGGAAACATGCTGTGTCAGCTGGCCTTGAGGCCAAAGAGCAGTCTCTCTCTCATTTTATTTGCTAATGTAGATGTAGTCAATGGGTGTTAGATGTACTTGATGATCTTGCTACCAGCAGCAGAAAGAGCATCTTGTCTCTAAAGCATTCAACTGGGACTGGAGAGAGTCAGTTCCTAGACTTTGCCCAGATTTTCCGTGTAACTTGAGGTCACTTATTTCTTGTACTTCTTTTTTTGGCTAATGAAGTGTGGATAAAAGAACTTTTGTACTTCAAGCACTGTGAAGATGACATGCAGAAAGATGTGATAAATGACTGTAACATATTTAATACAGCAAATATCTCTTCCTAGAAGTGTGTAGAAAGTTGTAAAGTTCATCCAAGAGGATTCTTTCTTGCTTGCTTTCTCCCTTACTTTCTCATTTGCTTTCTCTCTTTCTTGCCTACTTTCTTTTTTTCCTGTTTCTCACTTGTTTTCTCATTCTCTAGCTTTCTTTCTCCTTGTCCCTTTTTCTTGTGTGTTTTCCCTCTCTGTCTTTCTTGCTTTCTTGTTTTCTTTCCTCCTTCCATCTCTCTGCCCTCTGTTTATTTCCCCAGACTGAGCTGTTTAGCTCAAGCACCAAGGCCTCTGGAGGCCCTGGAATGTGTCTAGGTTATTTCTGTCTTCTGCAAATTCAGCGCACCGGCGTATCAGAACGAGATGAACCTCTGCCTTGAGTTTGTCAAAATGTGTTTTGAGCCTAAAATGTTTAAAAGAAGCCAGACATATGGCATGTTCTAAGTAAATATTGCTTCACTGGAAGATTTGGAATCAGCTCTCAGTGGCTATGTGATACAGTCCTGCACCATAATAATGATAATGAAAATTACAGAAAAACGTAGTGAAAAACTTAATTGAATATACAGAAAAGAGGATAGTTGTATTTTCCATCCTGATTCAGGATGGTGCTTAAACTTTTCCTTCCCGTTAAGAGCACTTAAGTACCTTTCCCAAATAAAGAATGATAATCATCTGATTTTGGTTATGGTACCAAATGATACTAAACAGATATTATGTCCAGAACAAGATACAAAACAAAACAAGTATTTGCTTGGATATGTTTATCTCACTGCATTGATATTCTACCTACTGGTCAGCAGTGCTGCTGGAGCTCCTCCTCCCATGGATTTAAGGTACTGCTTTTCATTGTTTCTGTAGTCACTTCTCTGCTGCTCATTTTCTCAAGTGGTAAACTCTTCCCAGGTAAGATAAACAAGAAAGTTTCTCTTCAGCAGAACACTATTGCTTGAACACACCGGTGCTTGTGTGTTGATGTATGCTCTGATAAAGCTCTTCTGACAAACTGTGAATTTTCAGATGCCACCTTCATTTAAGCAGGAATTTACCCTATTTCTCTATAGGGATGGTGCTGCATTTGAAGAAAAGGACTCTGTCTTATTCTAGATTAACTCCTGCATCATGATTGACTGCATTTGTTAGCATGATGAGTAGATGAGAATATATATGTTTAGTATGAAGGGAGTGTTATAAAACACTGTTTTCACATACTGCAATGCCTTGTCATATTCTCTTGGTACTGGTCAAATTATGGTCTCCTATAGCTGTGGAATGAGCAAAGAGCCCTTACTTGGCATGTATTAAAATATACCTCTGAGATTCTTTGATTTGATGCCTTGTCATAGAATAGGTCCATGGATGTGGTTTTTCTCCTGACTTGGTAGCAATTCATTATTATTACTTTTTTGTTCACATTGTTTTACATTTTACAAAGTGACCTATTCTGAAAATTTAAGGGATAAATTTTCTGTCCATATCAAGGTATATTAAAAATGAACAATGTAAATGGCTTGCCATCTAACCCATATCCCCAAATCTGTCATTTTTGTTTTCATCCAGAAGGGTAAATACACTTTAAAAAACTAGTCAGCATCAATTTTCTGAAGATTTAGGAATGAGGAATGCTTTCTCTAATTCCATGTGTTAACATTTTTAAGATCTAGACAAGTCCTTCTTTGTTATGATCAAACAGTTAAAACATGGAGTAACATGTTAATTTGGCTAGAAATCCTTTCTGTATATCCCTAACCTCTATCGGTGTCAAGGGCATCATTCTGTAATGAGTCTTTATCAAGACTGCCATTTAGACAGTCCTGAGATCTTTCTGCCCCAAAAGATTTATCTGTTCTTTCTGTCATCTCAGACCTAGAACAGGTGGGAATTTAGGAAGTTTTCACTTTTCAGCCAAACTTTCTGTACAAAGCCCATTAAGATTTCTGTGCAAATGGGAGTGGGGGATAGGAGGACCTGTAGAAGAGAATATGCTTCTTTTAATCTTGACTACAGTACAATAAGATTTTTTCCATTGATCTTTGATCTGAAGTACAAAACATCCCTTAAGCCATGGGAATTCAAAGTATCTATTGAATTATCTATCTAGCAACAGTACAGTCATTTTTTTTTTAGAAATATATGTTCGCTTACTGTGTCATTTTAATTATATTATTCTAGTATCTGACATACATCTTTGGTTCTCAGAAGTTTGGAGGAACTTCTGTCTTCACAGGTGTATGCACAGTGGAGTGACTTTTTTTTAGTCAAGAGTTAAATTTTATCCTCTACACTTACATGCTCTCAATCCTACTGATGTTACTGAGAGTCTTTATCTTCAGTGGGGGTTTGATAAAGCCCTAATGAAAGTTGGCATCGGCTACAAAAATCAACAAAGGACCATTTCTACAGGGAAATTCAATCAAAATAACCCCCTTCAAGAATTAGAAAAGACACCATAAAAAGACTTTCAAGAAACTAGCTAAAATTATGTAATTAAATATCTAACATATCTAACAGACAGTAGAAGTTTGTACAATTCCAGATTAACTCTTTAATTTATTCTCTGTACAATGGAATTTAACAAATGTGAAGCACCCATGTAATTCCAAGTGAAAAGCATCTTTCTTTCTTGTGGATTATGACACAAGTGTTGCCAGTAATGAACACCTAATGTGCTTCAAGGCCAGAATAAGTAGAACTGTTTGAAATTTCTTTCTCATTTAATTCCTAAGCTTCTATAAAACTGAAAAAATGATGTAATTGCCCAGGGTTCCCGATTGTAGAAACTTGTACCCAGCTTACTTTCTGAAGTAAACCAATTACTCCTAATTGTGGTGGTACTCAGATATGAGTGCCATTTGTGCCCTACCTGGAGCTCTTGGAGGGCTCTGAGGAGATGAAAGCAAAGTTCTACCTGCTAAAAATGCAGTCAAATTCCTGCTTTAGAAGCAATGGGGGTGTGAAAAGCATGGATGATAACAAGTAGTCTGCAGTTCACCTGGAGCCGAGGAGTCTTTACCAGCACTAGACTTCTGCTTCAACCAGCACAACTAACTGAATGCATTAACTTTCATTCATTTATTTATTTATTGTAAAAATAAGGCAGTTAAGATTTTTTGGAACTAGCATTAGCATACATTTCCCTAGCAATATAATAGATGGTGAGTATAAATGATAAGTAGGAAGCTTGACTTTTTCTTTTTGATGGTTTTCAAATTATTTTTTGTGTGTGTGTAAATGGGAGACGATTTTCCTTATAATATTTATGAGCTGAAAATAACAGTTAAGTCATTGTTTAAAAGGTGAAGAAATACAACAACAATAACAGCACAAACAATATATAGCAGTGTGAATATTGTAATGCAGAGGCCTATTTTGAGAAGGAAGTTTTCTTCCATTGGTTCTTGATTTATTAATTACATCCATTTGGGAAATGAGCCCTCAGTAGGCTGAAATATAACCCTCTAGTTACTTATTCTTAGGGGAGAAAAAGGAAAAAAAAAAACAATACAAAACATTCCCACATGTAGCAGTGCAGTATGTTACCAAACTGTCTGAAAAAAAAACTTTTCTCCTTCCTTTTACATTAGCTATATTACTGATTACTGATGATAGCTGATTTGATATTCAATGGGTTTTCTGCATTTAGGGCACAAAATTAATTTGTCCATGTTTTTGTCCCTGCCTGTTGCTGGTTTTGAATAGAGGAGGTTTAACTGAAGAAACAAAGTATATTCTTGGAATGGACAGCAAAAAATTGTAGAATGTTGGAATGTCTTAGCAGTAATTGTTTGACATCAGTTATGTCAGCGATAATGTGAAATATTTTGTATTCTGTTATTACTTCTGTAAGAAAAAAGATCTGTTCTTCAAAGAAGTGAGAGCACCATCTGTGGCAGTAATATGAGAATGGAACTTGTGAGAAGACATCATGTTTCCATCTGTTTTCAGATAGCATTAAACAATGGCCAAATCCACTAAACTGTTTCTGCTGTGTGAATTTGTAAAGTGTGGTTTACAATTTTTCATGGCTTCTGTGTCTGAACTTATGCATGCAAGTCTGGAATGAATGTCTGTCGAATACAACTGCCTTTGAGTACAGACATGTCTGTTCTGGAGGGCACGCACAACATCAGAGGTCTGCTGCCATCATTGGCTGTCATGTTGGCCATGTATGAGACCCTGTATATTGTGAAGCAGAGAGAAGCTACATTTTTTATCTTGCTCTTCCTTTTCTAAATACTGGCTCCAGGGTGTATTTAACAACAGATACTTTAAAGAGTAAAATGTGGTGATACCTAGTTATCATCTTGTAATACCTTTATTTTTTTGCATGTCTTTTTGCATCAGTGTCGTCTAGAAACAAGTCTTTTTTTTCCAGTGAGTTAGTGTATCTTCCACCTGTCTGACTAACTGGGTAAGTTAACACTGACCTTTGCAGTTGTTTTGTATTCTTGCTTTGCTTTCCCCCTTGTCATGACATTGTCCTTCAGGGAAGCTCATGAGGGCGTAGATATTTAGGGGGCATGGTTAACTGAAGATCATAGGAAACTGGCATTTTAAACAGAGAAGCCATTTATTCTTGATGTTCACTAGTTTGGAAATCATACTTCCTCTTGGTTTTGTGGTGGCAAAGCATCACTTGATAAATAAATGGAAATTAAACAGTGTTATTATTTTTTATTTTATTTTATTTTATTTCTTGTGGAAATACACTCTGAACTTTAACAGACCAAAATGACTAATGGATCTTGTGGAGCCTGTTATTATGGGAACCCTGGCCAAATGTCTGCCAGATCCACTGGGACTTTGGAGCAGGTTGCTATACAGAAATTTTCAGGAATATGTTCTCTTTTAAAAGGCCATTGTTTTCTTGATAGCCTTTGCTGACAAATAATGCTGTAGCCAGGCACATTTTAAAATCAGTGCCTGTGAGCCAGTGAGTGATGGAGCCTCCTTGGAGACACCCTTTTATCATCTTGGAGATGCTCAGGTGCTGGAGGTGAGCAGGCTGAGTTCCAGCACGCTAGTTCTGCACTAGCAGGAAACGTCTCTCCTGACAGAAGAATCCTCTAGAGAGATGGAGAGGTGTATCTGAATCCTAAATCACCTGTGAATCCTTGGGACACCCCAGGAGAAAACTTGCTGTGCTCCCTCCCTGCACCACAGACAGCCTCATGGGCTTTGATTTCATGGAGTTTGATTTTGGCAGCACTCTTTGACCGGGAATCAGAACAAGGCTTCTCTGATTTGCCAAACCAGGAATGTGACATCAGATTTCATTTTTGTCTTATATATATATATATATATATATCAGGTTTTCACTTCAAAATGGCACCAACCATAAGCCATATGGACTGGAAGGCATGTATGTTTTATCTAGGAAATCCAAATAAGTTTTTAAAAATGTTGCTTAAAATGATTGAGAAGAAGAATCAATGTTAAATGTCTTATACAGATAAAAGATAAAAAGAAAGTTTGAAACACTGTATGTTGCTATATAATTTTCTTTTCAGGAGAAAAAAAAAGAGAAAACAAATCTATGTAAAGGAATGAAGAAATGTTTACGTGGAGTAACCTTCCAAACTCATGGAAATTGATCTCTCGTGATTTTAAATACATCACCGTTCTGTGTCAATGCATGCAAAGGATGAAGGAAACAAGTTACAAATGGGGAGCGTGTCAAATGCTCAAATCAAGACAGACTAATTCATCCTAAAAGAAAATGTATACCAACTAAGCTGTCTCAGTGTTTGGCATGTGTTTCACTAAGGCTTGAGTGGTGGACCACTACATAGCTAACAGATGATTCATAGGCAAGAGACTTTCTGCACAAGGTGGTCAGCCTGCAGCTCACGTGTGGAGTCCAAGGGGGATTGGCTTATTTGTAGAGCAATTTTTCACATTCCTTTGTACTTTATGTATCGGGGTTCTTTTCAGTGGTTTCAAACTCTGGCTTCTCAATAACTGAACAAGATGAGATAAATTGCTCACTGTCTGTAAGCAGATTACAGGAGAGATATGACATATAAAGGCTGGTAGGGATGACAATATCAGTATTAACTAGGAGAATGCATTTCTATTAAGGAACCACTCCTTCATGTACTTTCAAAGCTTTGTTTTGCCAATACTTTATCCTCTCCTCAAACAAACAAACAAAAAAAAGAAGCAAAAGTGAACCAAAATATGTAGAGAGGATTCTGACCAAGCTGAGAAGGGAGATGGAAGCAACATCTTACATGCCATTAGGAGTGTAAGGACACACTACCGAGGTGTTTTTATGAAATTTAAAAAATATATGTAATTTAAAATAATTGAATTAGTTCATACAACTTTTCAGAAAAACTTCAGTAACTGTTCTGATTACTACCATTAAAGATCAGATGGAAAATTAACAGTATCCCCTTATACCAGTAAAAGCGGAGGCTGAACTTTTACAAGTTTGCTGCCATTAAAGTCTGTAGCATGTGAAATACCTATTAAACCTTACAATGATAATTCTCCCTCTGCCCCAGCTCTTTTTTTAATCCATTTTTCATTTCCCTGACTGTTTGACCTTCTTGAATGATGCTATAATTTACTGGAGGGTCAGAAAGTCACAGGGGGCCCACATAAAGCAAGACAAATGAAGATAGGGTTTCTTAGCAAATTCAACACATTTCTAAGGGCTACTTCATACTGTGCGGAACACACCAGTCCTGTTTAGAAGAAGAGCAGACGAAGTTTTCTTTATACATATTAAAGGTGCTTTTTTATAGTCTTAAGGGGAAAAAAAACTTGTTTGCAAGCTCTGCATTCCAAATTCTGTAACCAAATGCCAAGACTTTTCAGATCTGCCAAGTTCAAAATCTAAGATTTCAGGTCCACTTGCCAGCTCACATTTTCCATTTGGCAGCAGAGCTCTCTCCAGCCCTGCCAGTAACTGGCCCCCAGGATACCTCCTTATGAGGCTTGGTATTTAATTTAAATTTTTGTTTTTCAAACACTATTGTTCCATAAACATGAAAGCCCAAAATTTCAAGATAAACCCAGCCTAAGCAGAATCCCCTTTTCTTGCTGAAATGTCTCCAAGACGGTGCCCACTTTGAGGGTAACTTGGGAAATGATATCTGACTTAGTGAAGGGAGCTTATTTGTCACCTGCAGTGATATTTCTTTATGAATACATGTTTGTCAGGGGAATCCTGTCTCTTTGCTTAGATAGTGCAGGATCTCTTTTATTTCTCTCCTTACTGTGTATGCCTAATTCCCTTTACTGTTAATGAGAGTTTAATGTGCTCTTTGAAATGGATAAAAAAACTTCTATGCAACTGATAAAACAGAGCTTAAAGAGACAGGGTGACAACACTTGAGGCAGAGTAAAACAGCTGTCTGGCTGTGAGTTTAATGCTTTTCTGCCACCGGAGTCAAACAGAAAGATTGTTTTTTTTCCTTTTTGGTATGAAAAGACTGCTTGAAAGAGAGGAATGCTAGAAATAGAATGACAAAAAAATTGAGCTTTAACTAGATGTGGTGTGTGATGCACGGAGTGATTCCCTAAAACAAATAAATTAAAACTATTCAAATCAGAACAGTGGGAAGAAGTGGTTTGCCTAGATTATACTGACATTCTTTCAGAGCTCATCTCTTTTCTCTGCTATGTTCTCATTGTGGTGGTGACCTTCTAGACCAAATCTGGATAATTTAAATCAAGCGAATGCTTTTCCTTGTTCAGCCATCCCCTAGTAGACCATTTATTCAAACTTTCAGGAAATTTTGTGGCAACAAATCACCATGACATACTTATTCTTGCAATACTCCTTGTCCACCCTCAGAGAAGAGCCATGACTTAGCATATGAAGTGGTTTACCTTTCACCCCAATTAATGTTTTTATAATGAGTACCAAAGGAAGCAATGATGTTTTGCCACTTATTATCGAGTGTTGCTGGGGCAATCTATGAAATTGAAGACTTAGGTCAGTGGCAGCACTGACATGATGGCAATCATGCTGCTGAGGTTTAAGCCTTACTACAATGATGAATAAATGGGTCAATTTAATTTCCAGAACTATCAGTCTGAAGCTGTGAGGAGCAGAATGAATGAGATACAAATGTTCAGGGGTTTTGCTGATTTGGCAGAGGTTAGACTTGGTATTCCGGCCATTTTTGAGCCTATTCAAATGTTACTTAAAAGAAAAACAGTGAAGGAATAAAGTAAGAAGTTACAATTGTGTTTTGTCTGAAAGCTGAAATAGGAACTGCATCCCTTTTAAGGGCATTTATAAATATTTTTATATTGTTATATAATAAGGCACGTGATATTCTGCAATAAGTTATATGTTGTAGGTTGTCAGTAGTTTCATTGAATTACTGTCCACAAATGCTCATCTTTCCAGATGGCAAAATTCAGCATTCTCAGTTTTAACATATGATACTATCTCAGATGTTATTACACACTCTAAACCAACCCCCTTTTGTTATCTTTTATATAACGTAGTAATGCTTAAACATAATTTAAAAATACTGGGCATAGGGGCAGAGGCAGCTTAAAGACATCTGAAAAAAATTACATTTCTAAGTAATTCTTTGGATTTCTTATGGAGGGAGAAATAGGCCACTCTAGGAAAGCTATGATATAACAAGAAGAATAAATGCCTTGCGTAGAAATTCAATACAGAGCTGCACTAACTTAAAAGAAACCTTGTCTGCTTGAGGTATACTGACTAATAGCAGTGGATGTCCATGCAAGTGCTCCTTATATGAAGAATTCCCTTCTTGCAGTCCAATATTTTCTTTTTCTGGCTTTTTTTTTTTCTTGCTATTACATCAAGTCATCTATGCCAGCAATCTGATTCACTCTACCTCAGGATCGCTTTTCCTATAAGACCTAAGGAAAGCAAAAAAGAAGAAGGATAAATGAGTACATATGCATATATTTTATACTTTTTCTTCAATTATTTCAAGTATTAATGTCATTTAATCCTACTCATTCCTCAACCTCTTTACACTAGGGAAGTAATTTATCCCTGTTCCTCCTTTGGAAAAACATCATTAACCTCTTTTGCTCATGATGACTGAGCAATTGTGTATCCTTCCACTGGGAAAAACAGAGGGCCACATTAATTGGAAGAAAGGTGTTTTGGGGAGGGGAAAGCCTTTCCTCCATCCCCTGTGTTGTGGGTGGCAGTCACTCAGGCTGTGTCTAGATTACCAGCTTGGATTACCTGGCTTCATGGATCCTGAAGAGCCTAGCAGCAGCATCTGATTACCCTTTGGTATGGGTGGGAGCAGGACTGCAGCAAAAAGCCTTGCCTGAAGGACAGAAATTACCCATCGCAGGGGGGTGCTGGAGGCACAGAGCTCTTCAAATGGTTGCTCAATCTGTACTGTGTCAGAACTAAAACCATGGGCCATCATGTGCCCCACCCCACTGTGTAAGATCAGACGCAGATTTAGCCCCTGGATTTCAGCTTCCTTCCCTATAAAAAATAGCATTTAATTTGACTTTCAGGATATTCATACACTTTTAATTATTTAATCTTAGAAATAATTTTGCATGGATATAATTAGACAGAAAGATTATACAAATGCAAAATGCCATGTTACAAAATGTTTAAACTTGAAGTGGATTTTTCAAGGCTGACAGCTGTCAAATTTCAATATTCATATATTTATATATATAGTTAGGCTAATGCATTGCCATAACTAACAAACAATCTCAAGCAAAGCACTGGTTTTCCCCATGGCTGCATGCTGAGATGAGACATACCAGCTCTTCCCTACGTATCCATGTGAGCGTGTCTATTTCTGTTGCAGGTAGGCTTTGAAGTACACTGAGTGTTGGCCATTTTTGTGCCCAGACAACTGGAAGCTCACACACATCAAGCTTCGCAGCTGACTGCATCAGCGGGCAGACAGGATGGCAGAGCTGTATCACACGGATGCGCATTCTTGCGAGCAAAACCAGAAGAAACCGAGTCAGACTGATTTTAGGAAACACTGGTTTTGACATCATCAATTTAATGCCTTATGGTTCATGGATACACATTGCTTCTGAAGCCCCGTGGGCAAGTTTCCGATCCTTTCTGCTCTGCATAATGAGTAGCTCTGGCTCTCTGAGCTCAGTTCTCCTTCTGTTTTACAGCCCCCTGAAATCCATCCAGTTTCACAGACCGCCTTCGTACCTGTGTTCATATCAGAAGAGATGCCAAAGCAGCTGTGGGATGAATTATCTATTTATTTATTCATTACAAATGTTTCTTTGACCTGGCAAACTGTGGTGTGCTGGGAGAGCCTTTTTGTCACTCATGTTACCTCTTATCCTACACAGGAGTCGCAGAGGATTTAAAGGTCATTTGAAAAGCAGCCTTTTGCTCTTTGACGACCCTTTCAATATTAGCCTGCAGTTTTGTTTTACAAAGTCATCATTATTAGCTGTGTTCATGACTACTGCTGTTTTCCTGGGACTGCAGAGAAACTTGAGATACTAATTGCAGTAAGCTAATTTGGCAATACTGTGTGAACTTCCTTAAGGCATTAGTTAAGAATATACTTTCCTTTACACAAAGAGTATTTGAAAGAGGGAACAGACTGCAAAGGCAGCAGAAGGTATGCTTTTGTACTCCTTATACTTAAGAGTAGATGGTATAATTAGCTTACAATGGCAGTTGAATATATTTCTCAGAAGGAGAAAAGAACATACAGAATTAAACAGTAGCTTTAGCTTAATGATAATCAGTGATAATGATGATAATAATAATAGTACTTAGAACTTTAATGTAGAGATTTGCATCTTGAAAGTACTATGCAAAACATTGACTTAATTACTGTCACCTCTTCAGGGAAGGTAGGTATTATTGCCCTAACTTAATAGATAGGGAAATTGAGATATAAGGAAATGAAATGACTTGCCAAAGGCTGTGCAAGAGCCTGTAGAGGGATTCAAACTTTCCATGTCCCTTTGCCATTTGCATCGTTATACGAGGATAATTATGCACACTTTAGGTCTGCTTTGTGCTTTTGCAACTTGAGCCCAAGTCCTTTGAAATTAGAACTGTGTGTATAGTGTTTTGAAGGTTTTCTTTTTTAATCAGAAGGTGATTGGAAAAAATACTTTAATATGATTTTTTTTTCTCTCTCTGGGTCAACATGAAACATAGAGGCAAAAAATTTCAGTTTTGCTTTTAAAGTGGTTTTTTTTTTAATACAGACGAACTTCTAAAAGAAAGGGCAAAAATTTGTATAGAGTAAGTCAGGAAAGAAAAGAGATTTTTCCAAAATTAATTTTATTATTAATCTTTTGGGGGGAGAGATCTATGGAATTATTTACCACATTTCAAGTTTATTAATACCTTCTCAGATCCACAAACTGCATTTTTTTAAAAAATTTGTATCTAGTAGATACAATCTGCCTGGTTCTACTCAAAATCAATGTGAATCTTTCTGCCTCAATTATTTCTTCTCATGGAAGGACTGGGGGTCAGCCCTGTGGTTTGATTACTTGCAGAGCGTATGTTGAGTCAAATGATGCAGTGTTAGCATAAACAGTTTTCTGACCACAACCACAATTGAAGGTGATGATGAGATAGTGTAAGATGAGTTGTGTTCCATGAAGAGAAAGAAAAAACATGAGCTTTTAGTTATAATTATTTCCTTGTATGAAAGACATTAAAACTAGGATACAGGAATCTGTTTTGCTTTGACTGCGTGTGTTCTGTTTTTAGCATAGATCTTATGGGCACTACAGTTCTGGTTAATTAAGTCTGAGCCATAGTTCACTTCTCAGATAAGAAATGTAGTTCTGTATCTGTAGAACATAAAGCAGTAATAGATGTCAGCGTCTGAATCTGCAGGATTTAGAAGGAGCTTTTGATAATTGTTTTCTCTGCATCCTACATTCTGTCACCTTCACTTACCAGCGGATCAGTGCACACAAGCTTACAGGCATTTAAAAGCTGTATGCACTGAGCTCCTCTCTGTGAACAGGGTGATGTGCGCCTCTATATTGGGAGCCTTTCTGCACACAGCTGGTGTCTCATTTATGTGTTTTGAGTACCTACAGAGTGTGCGGGCATTTGCTGGTACTCCGAATGGACATGACATTCAGAGGTAACAACTTCGTGTCATGTTATTGATTTTTGCATTGTACTGGCACTCATTTCTGGATATATGAATCCCTTGCTGAGCCTCTGATGATAGTCTGACCTAAAGCTTCTGAAGACTTTAGTAAATGAACTTCAGGAGTGCTTATCCCGTTTCCAGAACAACATAGTCCATTCAGCTAATCAAAACATCAAGCATTTTTATCCAACAGGTTCTCACCAGGTTTGTCATTAGAGAATTTTGATTCATTTTCGCATTTGTTTTTTAACATATATTGCCACGTCTGAACATAGCAGCAGAAAGGAATAACATTGAGAAAACTGGAGAAACTTCCTAAAAGTCTTCCTTAGCACTTCCTTTCTGCAGGAGTTTTACATTAAAGCCCAAATATTTTGTAACAGTCTCAGCTTTCCAGTCAAAGTAAGCATGGAGAAACTATTTCTATAAAGGGTAAACAGGCAAAGAATGGCTGGTTATCCAGCTCACATTTAGAAAATCTGCTTTTTTCAACAAATTGTTTAAATGGGTAATATGGGCTAAAATTATTCCCAGGTTTATTTAGCAAATCATTTCAGATAAGTTATACATTCAAGAGAATCACAATATAACAGTAAGCTAATAGAAATGTGCATTCTTTCATATAATTGGTAAGATTTCTTTACTGCTCTAATTATTAAAACTAAGTGGATTTTTGGGAGGGAAAGTATGAATGAAATGCTAAATTTGGTTTATTTTGACAATCCATATTAGAATACCAGAGATGAGCTGTTGTCTCTGCATTGTTTAACTGACTCCAGGCTTTGAGCAGTACTATGTAAGAGGTGAGACATATTGGAATGGAGTAAGAAATAAGCACCTGAAAATGAGATCGTGCTGTAATATATGTTGATCACACAAGGTGGCAGAATGAGCTTAGGGCTATCTGAGAAGTAAGAAGCAGTGAAGCATCATCACTTTCAGTCAACACTGTATCTTTTCTTGCCCTACGAATATGCCAAGATGCTTCTGCACATGTACAGGGATGGAGGGAATTGTTTTAATATGACATTTTTGATAATTATCCAAGTTCTTCAGTTTCCTTTGGAGATGTAGTGGAGACTGCTCAAAGACTGTGGCTAACTTTGGAAATTAATAATCATACAATGCTGAACCTGCTCACATTTTCACTTGTATTGAAAATAGTTTGCTTCTATTGATACATTGATTCTCTAAGTGGGGTTGAACACTTCAGATGAAGGACAGCTACAAGAACAGGCATGCAGGGAACATTTCATTTTTCATTATCGATTTATGGCTAAATTTACTTCTATTGCAAGTGAATGAAACTCTATTGACTTTTCTGGTGTTGTGTTTACTTATAGAAGCACTGAGAATGGCAGGTAGATATATGTGGCTGAACTGAGGGCAACCCAAAGAAGAGAAATTAAAGCCCAAGGCAGGGAGAAAGGGCTATTCTGCAGCAATTTCTGTGCTACTGCTTTGGCCAGTGGGTTGAAGAAGGGTAGTGACGCTTCTTTCTGCACCTGTACCTCTATCAGATACTCTCCTTGAGTCACCCCTGAGCCTGCCCTTTTAGTAGTTGCAGGGACAATACCGAGCTATGTCTCCAGGAGCCTTTGGTACCATGCCTTCTCATTTTGCCCCTTTGGATCTATGTGGCAGCCAAGTGGTATACCAAAAAGATGGAGAATTTCTGCTATGGCCAGGGACTAGTTCCAGTCTTGTGTGCTTCATGTGAATTGCACCAACAATGCATAAAAGCAATGTGTATGTTGAGCTCTGTTAACTTTGGTTGCTTGAAGAGAGAAACATGCTACTGTAGGATGTATTTTAGAAGTAGCTGAAAATATACCCTGCATGTGAATTTAGTCCTATCTATAACTAAATTAAGTGACTGACCAGGATATTCTTATGAGCAAAGACTTAAGGATTGGGATCTGTTCATCGCTCTTTATGCGATATATATCTAGAAGCTCATTAGAAGCTATTAGAGCTTATTCAACCTTGCAACCTTTTCAGCAGATGTTCAGCTGTTTGTTTTTCCTCGTTGCCTGAAGATATTTGGCTAAGCATTAAAACAAGACTGGAGTAGGTCAGAAAAGTATTTGTTTTCCAGAAAAAAATAAACTAGGAAGTAAAACAGATGACAATTAATATTAAAAATGTCATCTGTAATATATTAATGAGAACTGAAGAAAAAGAATTGAAAGAAACTTTGAAATGTAGAGCTATAACAAACACTGGATTTCCAATCTATATCTTTGCACAGACAAGAGGTTACAAAATGATAAGAAAGGAAAAAAAAGAACTGAGAGAAAAAGGCAAACAAAAGTAAAAAAGGTGAGTTCTGGAAAATTTCTTTTTTATCAGCTGCATTTGCCTTTGGTCCTTCAGTCACTCATGGAAGTCACAGTCTATGAAACTCAACACGGCTTTCTGAGTGGGCTGTGGTCATGTCTAAAAGGCTTTTTTATCCCATAGCTGAACCCTGGGCTTCAGCCCTAAGAGTCCCCTGTGACCCCGTGTTATTGTCTCCAGATTAACCCACAGTCAATGCCCTGTCTTTCAGCTGGTAGCTGCTGCCTCTCAGCTCAGCCTCAGTAATTGTGTGATGTCTCCTCTGCTGTCCCAGGGAGGTTATTTTTAATTGCCAGTGGTTTTAACTTACCTGCTCGAATGTACAGTGCACAGCCTTGAGTCACTCACGCATACTTCTCAGCCTAGATCAGGTAACTGAGTGGAGATAGCTTCTCAAAATGCCTCTCTGCTGTGACTGCCTGTGAGTCCTCCCTCTTCTTTTCAGTACAAAGTCAGGCACTAACAGCCTAAACCACTGCAGGAGATGCTTTGAGTTAAACTGCTAGCCTTGCACTGAAATGGACAAAAAATGCTCACTTATACCTGCTCTTCACCACCTCTCAATCGTTAATTACTGCCTCTCCGTCTGATTTTTCTCACAGCAGGCTGCTGCTGCTTGTGCTGCATACATTGCAAAGTGTGGGCTCCCTAGGAGATGCAAGCCGGGGCTGCAAGGCAGTGCAGGTGGGGTGGGAGGGTAACAGCAGGGATGGCTGGTGAGTTGGGGCACAAACTGTGCTCAGACTGGGCTTAGCAGACATTTTGGGTACCATCTGTCACAATATACCAAAGCTGCTGAGTGCAGGTGTGACTCCCACTTGTGCAAAACATACGAGGGTGGAGCACGCTGTCTCTAAGACAGAGTACTGAAATAAGCTTTGGCTACTGCACTTTCACCCCAAAAGCTGTATATAGAAACCCAGTGTGGCAGGACAGACTGCTGCAGCCTGGTGGGGAAACAGAGGGTGGATGTTTGGGCTCTCACACATTCTGTCTCTATATGCACGGATACATATTACGTGCTGCTGAAGTGATCTGCAGTTACACACAGCAGACAGGATGAGAACGTGCCATGGGGTTTGTGTGGTCACTGAAAATGCTCTCATTTCAGAATGCTGCTGGAAAGCTTGTAGGGCAAATGCATATGGATGACCCTGGTGTCTGGAAAAATGCACTGTGAAAAGGCTGTATTGGACCGGAGGTGATTCTGAGCTGCAGACAGTCCCTGACAGCCTTTGTAAAGTGATATGAAGCAAAATACCTTCAAGAGCAAGGAAATCATTCTGTGCTGATTAATGCCGGTGTTGCTGGTATTGATGGTTCAGCTGCCTGTACAAAACAAATGTGGGTAATCAGTTCATCTTGAAATAACTTGTACGGCTGAATAGAGGAAGTTGTTGCCTAATCTATTTCATACTAATTGCTCCACGCCACAGATTCTGGGCCTGATTCAATATGAATTGACACAAAGGAAAGTACTCCACTCACTGCAACTGCGATAGTCTTCAGATCAGGGCTTCTTTTGAAAGGGAGCAAACACAGCATGGTAAATTAGTGTTCATCTGCATCTTCACTATCTGATTTTTGAGAAAAAGACTGACTTGACTTTTTGTACACAGCCAAATGAGTCACAGCACTTGCATGCTGGATTGCAGGCCAACAAAGCCAACCTGAGCGCATCAAAGCTTTAGCAGGGGCTGGGACTCTGTTGGCTGCTGTCTGCCACAGACCACCGTGGTTGGGTGTCCAATGCAGAGTGCTAACTACGGTCTTGCAGCATGGAGCCATTTACTGCCCCCAAAACATTTGCTGCTTACGAGGCGTTCGTCAAAAAAATCACACTGGGACCATACCTGTGGCTTGAGCTATTTAAACGTCTTTAAAAATCTGTCCCTTGAGAGGATTTAACTCAGCAGGATTTAGACTGCAAAGGCTCACAGCATCAAAGGGACCAAAGCGTCAATCCATCTCTTCACGCCTAAAGACATAATAGTATCATACTCCCCCCAAGAGGGGGTACTGTAGAGAAATTTCCAAGCTCTCAGCACCCAAACTAGCTAGCTCTGGAAGCAGATGGAGTATAATTATAGCAGTGTCGAGCTGCACCTGAACTAATTAGCTCTGCTGAGAAACAGGGATTGAATTTAATAATGCATGTTCTGCCATAACAAAAAGGCTAGACTGCCTTTGAGACCCATGCAAGTGTCTCTGCATGGCGCTGTGCTGAACTCTGTGGATGTACTCTGAAAGTCAGCTTGGAGCTTTTTTGCCATAATCTGCTGCACAATGTAGATATCACCTTGTCCCAGCATTCAGGTACCATTGGCATAATTACTCCTCAGCTGTCATTTACCTCCTGACTATTAGTTTAGCATGCTAAGTTCTGCATATGCTCAAGATTTTGCAGTCCAATCTCACCAAAATATCAAGATCTACCTCAAGGACTGCTGTGGCCTATTTCTAAAGCCTTGAAGGATTCAAAATGAGACCCTCTTTGCAATGGGCCTGATGTTACTGGCATGGTCAAAACATTAAGCACATGGTAGTGGGGAGAGAGAAGTAGAAGACACAGGTTCAGATCCCTGCTCTGGAGCAGTGATATCCATTAGATATGAACATAAGCTCCCATCTTAGATGTGTTTCGTAATAGCTATCACTAAAGCCAGTCTCTCTGGCTCCAGCCCTCTGCATATCATATTATTTCTACAAATTATTTCCACCCCACAGGGAACTGGGAGCTGGGCTCAGGCTCCAGACATGAGTCAGTCAGAAGGAACAACTTGACCCCATCTCCCAAGCCATCAGGGATGACTTAACTCCAAGGCTCTCACTTCTGGTCTACCACTGTTACTCTTTTCAAAGGGATCTGTATCACGCAAGTGACTGATGCTATTAAGGTGCTTAATGGCTGTAAGGGTACAGAGACTATGCCTCCCTGGACACGCATAAGCACTGTCCACTTCTGCTGAAATCTACTTTATGGTAGTTTGATCCATGGCCTGCACAGCAGCTTTTGCTGACTCTTCACCTTGGTGACTATCTATGGAAAACTTGTGTAAGTACTGTACAAGGGAGGACTAAGACTATGAGAGAGCTGTTGCATTACTTCATTCTGTGAAGCTTAATTATGACCTAGGAAGTGAAAAATGAAATAATTCAAATCTTGAATTACTTAATGTCTTTCAAAAATTTCAAGCGTGGTTCACAGCATTTGATGATTTTTAATGTAGCTCCTTTAGACAAATTTAATGCATCTGTGTTATATACAACAAATTACAACTGCTGAATCAAGTATGCACGCACCTCCAGACCTAAGTGTTCTAATTATTTCTTCAACTTTATAACACACAAGCTTCAATGTTTTCAGCCAAGGGAGATTTTTGGTAGCTTTTACTGCTGCATCTTACTGGACCCATTTGTTGCAGAGGTAGGTAGCTCTCTCATCAGAAACTCAGAATACTTTGATCTTACTGCAGAATCATTTTTTTCCTGCCATTCCACTAATAGGATCTGAAATAAAATCTCCTAACTAGAAAAAGACATGATTTACAAGGTTTGTAATAGTTGTGTGGAATTCAATTGCCTGTGGAGGAAACACAGGAATCATTACTTCCCTTCCTCTTCCTGCATTTACTCTGCAACATATTTGGCTCAAATAATCCATTTCTAAAAATATCTGTGTGGTAAGCGGATGAGGGGAGACTTTATATACAATATTGCATTTGTAATAAGAGAAAGGGAGAGATGTGAAGAACTGAAGAAGAATTCCCAAGTCAGAGATCTTCCCTCGCACTTCTCTTGGTATGGCTCAGTGACAGACTACATCTATTACAGGAGGAAAATAGAATTGCAACTTCTCCCTAAATAATTAAATGAATACTTAACGTGCAAGTTTAAAACTTACAGTATATTATAAAACAATTATATTTCCTCTGCATGGAAAGGCAAACTGCCATTCAGCTTCCTTTGTCATCTGTATGCGTGAGTCTGGAGCAATTAGAATGAATATATTGCAGGTGCAGTATCTCAGGAAATTGCAAGAAGCTGTGCTGCAGTTTTGTACCATAGAGGGGTGTCTCTTAACTCCTGGAAGTGCTGAAAACTGGAGAGATGTGAGCACCTGAAGTGTGATTTTATAAGCATAACGAACACCAATAGATGTCTATATAATAGATGTGATATAAATGCTGTATTTCCTCACAGATTGTACTGTTGCTCATTTTATTTAACTGGAGAATGCAAACTATTAAATTTTAGATTGTGGATTACTGTCCATTTTTGCCCAGTTTATCTTTCAAATTGTAAACAGAATTTTTTTGAATGGCAACAGAATGTGGTAGCCTTGATGTTATCTCAAGATATCATCCTTTCCCAGTGGTACATATTTTTATGTTTTCTTTAAGACATACTACTTGGGAATTCCTTGGCCCTGGACTTTTTTGCTATCATTTTATTGTATCTAACTGTTCATGTAAAATTGGTCCTTGTACCTGACTCCAAGATTCATTTTAATTTTTAAGAGCAAATTCTTCATAAATTCAGGTGAGCATGCTAAGATAAATGCTTCCTAACGCCAGATCTCAAAGTGGCATATGTGGTGATTTTTCTTTTTTTGGTAGGGTGATACCAATCCACATCTGCTGAGGATTTGACCCTTAGAGCTATCTGACCTGATAATCATTTCTGCTGATGATTCATTTGCAAGAGCAGAACAGAGGGACCTCAAAGACCATGGCAATTATTCATACATGGTTTGATGCCCTTTTATTTCACCACAGAGGTTTAAAGGAGCTACTGTGGTAATAAGATTCAGGCCCACCATTTTACCTGTGTGAAATCACTAGTTTGATGAATGATACTGATATGGAACATTTCCTTCCTTGCAGATATGAAGGAAAAAATTCATCCTGGGGACTTCAACACAAAACTCAGTGCAATTAAATGTTTGTACTTGAACTTCTGATAGCCACTATGGAATTCCAGATAGCTTGCACACATGGAAGGACAGATGAGCACATCCACCTACCTTGATTTTGGGAAGTGATAAAGGAGGAGGAATTGCAAATATTCGATCTGAAAAAGAGTCTCTGGCAGAATTGAGTTTTCAGGTTGTCACTGTGGTGAGTTATCTGCTCTGTGTATCTATAAACTTGGCAAGAGCAGCTACTACCCCTTAGTTTGAGCTGCACCAACACACACACACTTTAGCAGAGTAGAAGAAGGAAAAAGAGCTTACTCTGAAAGGGAAATGGCAGGAAGATATCACATGCAGCAAACTCCTCTGGCAGCCAAGACTTGTGACGGGATAAAGATTATTTTTTTTGTAGATAGCATTCCTAAATACACAGTGGCTTGGTGGGATGTTATATGAGAAAAAGATACATATTACTTTGGTGTTTTACTGTGTGCTGCACGATTTTTTCAGTGTAAGTTTTTAATCTTGAAATACAGGATGGTTTCAGCACTCCTCTGAAATTTTAATGCTTACCATTAGAAATATATATTTTTTCATATTATCTTGATCTGAGAGAAACTCTTTTGGTATTGGTTATGAAATAAGAAAATGTGCAGGCTCTGTGGCACTACCCCTTGGTTTTGTCTCTGGGTTCTCTGCATGGGTCTGTAGCTAATGTTGCAGCACCTGTCCTATATTTCAAGTGTAACAGGAGGCCTTTTGAGCAAACTATCATTTAGAGAAGAGCTAGAGATTGCACAATCCCCTGTGGCTCTGGGAAAATTTAATGGAGTTGGAGACTAATCCCCTCACCAATGCTCTGTGGAGCACAGGGAGCAAATTTCCTTAACTCAGAGGAAGAAGTCAAATGTTCTCCAAGGGGGACCTTGGCCAATTTTTCCCTTTACCTCCCTCTAGGGTAAGGTTTTCTAAGGGAAAGATTGAGGATTGACCCCATGGAAATTAGAATTTGAGGAGACCTATTATAAAATTGATTTTATTTCCTTGTCACTGCAAAGTTGTTCCCCATAGCATGCTCTCTAGTGATTTATCCAGGAGTTTCAAATGTTGTAAGTACCAGTGGTTCTGTATTTCCCAGGCCTATCTCACTGACAGATGGCACAGAGATGGGGTTCACAAGGTACAGCGGAGATAAAAAGAGAGATATCCAAATAACATAAAGATAAAACTTCATTTTTACAGTGCGAGTACACTACTTGTGAGGATCAGGAATGAAACCAGCAGCATTTTGCGATATGTAATCTGGGTGATATAGTAGTTCAGACCTAAGCTGCATTTAAACACAGTGAAATTTGTGTCTGACACAAACCAACCACTTTAAAAGTTACCTCTCTTTAGATCTCTTGAAATTCCATTTCTACTTTCTTCTTGCAGTATGTTTGTACAATACGTGGGAGAAAAGTTTCTGATTCCTTCTCTGTCCCTTCCCCGTTCTCTTATTAATGCCACTCTCCGTGCAGCCCCTACCCACATACCCTTCATCAGAAGCAGACATAACAAAAAGTACTGAAATAATGAGATATGATGTTCTTGAAGAACCTCTGATCTGTTGAGCAACATATTGTGAGATTTAAAATTCCAAAGGATTTACAATAAAACGAAAAAACCAAAACTTTCAACACCTTACAGCTCCTGGGAAACAAAATTCAAAACATTCCATGTTTCAGTTACTGTTTCTTATTGCCAGCATTATAGGAAAGTCTACTGTCTGGTTCCATCCTGCCGTCCAATTACCTCTTCCACTCTGTCTTAAGCAGCCACAGCAATATCGCATCTCTCCTGCTACTCATACATCCAATATGGGTGTACAAAAGATATTTAATGCTTGATATACTATCTTTTCTAACTTTATTCTGCATGTGAGATTTGTTATTTGCTACTTTTTTCTATTTGATATTGACTCTGAAAATTTTTTTCACAGACAACAAATCCAGTAGTGAATTCAATCTTCAGATTTCTCTTTTCATGGGGCACCTTTCTTTTTGTTTCATTGCTTTTGCTTTGTTTGTTCAAATTAAATATTTATTTCTTTTAAAAGAAGAATGAACTTTCAGAAAAAGATAATAAAGGATTTATCTGATGATAAAACGTAAATCTTTCTAGAAACTTCAGAAGGATTTTAATATTAATGCAGATCAAGTATGGAAATATATGCAATTGGAGAATAGTTTCATGGAATCAAGAGTCTGTGGAGTCAGAGTAGGAGTAATCCTTATTAGGATGAATTTCTGATATTGATAAGTAAGAAATACAGTATCTCAATTTTTTCTCTTACTTAAATCTCTTCATTCTTTTGTGAAAGGATAGGAAAGAATGACAAGTCATTTCTTTGAAATACAATGCTGGATAAGTAATTAGAGAAGAAGGTATAGGGAAAAAGTTAGCAGTAACAAGGAAATAAAATCAGTTGCATAATATGTATTCTCAATTTCTAATTCCATAGGGTCAACCATCGGTCTCTCTTGTAGAAAAAAAAAAGATAATTAATTATAGAAAATTAATATTCTACTATTTTTAATATTTTAATAAGCATGGATAACTCCTTCTCCCATGGTTCCCTCAGGATAACTCTTCTTCTCTCGTAGTATGAATTCTGGTATAATGAGAGCTTAGTACTCAGTATTCCTAATTTAATACAGCATACAAACTCAAATTAGTGTTGGAAGTACTTAATTTTTTAATCTGCATTTTACTCTTTCCAAAATGCCACTGAAATTAAGCAATGTCCCCACTCAACAACAGAAACGAAAAAAATAGAAATATATTTGGAAAAAAAGATAGAAAATGTAAAGTTGAGATTCAGCAATGTTCTAAGTGGTCCTTTCCAATGTTTAGATTTTTATTTTCAATAATGGAACATGCTGCAATTAGTGAAATTTTATAGCTTATGTTGTAACAGTGAAGAGGTGGGGTACAGGTATATTTGGGTTCTTGCTTCACACCTAGAATGTTGTACTTCACTTTGCCATTATCTGATCTCATTTTTATCATTGTCACACCCCACCTCCATTTGGCTAACCTTTGCAAATGCTCTCCAATAAGTTTAACAAAGGTGAATGTAACTGGAAAGATTTGTGGTTGAAAAATTCACAAGATGGAGCCCTTGACAAAATAGGGCAGGATTTTCAGAAACTCCTCAAGGACCTAAGTCCTTTGCTATATGAAGTCCTGGGTTTCCTCACCAAGAAATGCTCTAACTTCCAGAGGAAAGTCACTCTACACAGCCTCCACGTTTCAGGGCTATGTCTCTCTCTCTCTCTCTCTCTCTTTTTTTTTTCCCAGAGAGCTGGAAATCCTTGAAGATCCACATTTAAGAGAGTGGGATAGGTGATGCACAGCCTAGGGAGTCCAGACGCTAGATTATTCTTCTAACACTTTCTTCAAATACCATCTCTTCTCAGTCTTAACATTATCATCTTGAAAGAGATTTCAAGTTTGCCCAGTACAATGATTCTGAAAGTCTGCATATGACACTCATTTGTGCTGTGCTCTAAAATAATTTCTGAAAAAGCCCTGCCCCCCTTTATCATTTGGCATGCAGGTTTCTTTCTCTTGCTGTGTTCTAGGACATGCTCTCAGCTAACTAGTGAAAACCTCTGCAGGATGTTTTGCTCATTAGAGAGACATTTTGATGTAAGAGAAATATCTTCCTTTTTATTTTAAAATGTCTTATTGGATAAATGGTATACAGATCTTCCTGAGATGTGTTTTGAAGGCAGCTGCTTGGAAAATGAAGAACAGAACCTTCAGATCTCTGAAATTAATAGAAAAGTTCAGTGAAATTTGGATTACACTCTAATGATAAAGCAATATGAAACAGCAACATCATTAAAAGATACTGGTAATGGAATTGTGAGTTTATTTGTCTGAAAATAAGAGCAGCTTGTGAGGTAATAAATAATGAATTGTTATTAAGGAGTACATCTGTCTCTAAAGGGAAAAATGTCTTGCAGAATGCATTGTACATCTGTACTGATGAAATTATTAAAATAGGTACCTTTGAGATAAGAGAATGAACTATAAAGAAGACCAAGTGAACTGAGGGCTAGCAGGCTTTTATGCTAATTAAATGATGGACACACAGAGAAGAGACAAATTGTTAATATATGCTAAACACGCAAAATCTAGAAGACCATCTGATACATTCTGTCAGAGACAAAACACGTCTGTTTAATTAAGGGCTGTAATATTGCATGTATGCTTGCAGGCAGAGATAAGGTAGCTAATCTAGCTTTTCCTGAGGTGCACTCTGTCTTTTTAGTGCTTAAATTTCAACCCTAAAATGCTCCTAATGCTGCTGTTTGCATGGGATTGTTTTCTGGCACAAAGCTGGTCCCTGAGAGAGAGATGCATTTCTAAATAATAACCGTTTGTCAGGAAAATAGTTTTTCCTGCTTGGCTTTAATGCAGACCTTTCTTTTATAGACAGGTTTCTTGAGGCTCATGCTGTCTTATTTTTAATGGCTAAAATATAAAAGAGGGGAAAATACTGACGCTCAGCCATTCCAGACGAGACTGGAACACAAGCTCATTTGAATAACCACGCTATGGATCTGTCATGCTGAGCTGAGACATGCCTCAGCAACCTCCAGAAGACTCCACATCAAGCCCTCGGATAAGGAGCGGGACAAAAGAGTGCCTGCAGCCTGCGCGTGCCTTGGATCTGCTTGCTGAAATGCGTCTGCTCAGGAGAGAGCTGAGCACAGCCTTGCAAAGGAATTTAATTCGCTGCATTACACAGAAACATATGGCTGAAAGCCTACAGGAAAATTGCAGAGGAGGAATTTTGCAGCAATAATGTAAACCTTATTCTGCATGAAGTAAAATCAATATTCATTCTCGAATCACCTTCCTAGGGTCTGGAAGCCATGCACTGTTCATTTTCACTAAGTTCATGGTATTTGCTTCCATTCCATTCCTGCAATAAGGGCTATGAAGGTGGTGGGCAAGACATATGAGGAGAGGCTGAGGTCCCTTGGTTTGCTCAGCCCAGAGCAGAGGAGCTGAGGGGAGGCCTGGTGGCAGCTGCAGCTCCTCACAGGGAGTGGAGAGGCAGTGCTGAGCTCTGCTCTGTGTGACAGCAACAGGGCCCGAGGGAACAGCATGGAGCTGCGTCAGGGGAGGGGCAGATTGGGTGTTAGGAAATGGTTCTTCACCAGAGGGTAGTGGGCATGGAACAGGATGCCCAGGGCAGTGAGTATGGCCCCAAGCTGCCATAGTTCTATGGGCATCTGGACATTGCTCTCAGACATAGAGTTTGAATTTTGAATGGTGCTATATGGAGCTGGGAGTTGGACTGGATTATCCTTGTAGGTCCTTTCCACCATGGGGTACTCTATGATTCGGTGATTTTCCAGATAAGCCATTTTTGTCGACTGCAGTATATGAATTTTCTCCTAATCATTGCTTGTATAAAACTTTGGGGTGAGGAATATCTGCCCAATGGAAATTCAAGTACCATAAATTGGAAGCAAACCTGATGTGGTGTGTGCCTCTCCTATAAAGATTTCACAATTTGTTTTCAGTTAAGTAGTACACAGCAGGCCCAAAACAGGGCCACTATGAGCTTTGAAGTGGTAAGTAATTGTT
Organism: Numida meleagris; assembly: GCF_002078875.1. Lineage (NCBI taxonomy): Eukaryota > Metazoa > Chordata > Aves > Galliformes > Numididae > Numida > Numida meleagris. Next base: position 74,988,248 of record NC_034411.1, on the reverse strand, counting down.
GTTCTGGCAGATATGAATAGTGAGAATGGTTCAAGTAGCACCAAAATTGATTTTCCACTCTTTGAAATATCCAAGTCTCAAAAAGTACATGTTTGTGCCAATTGTTGGTGCAAAACCAATGGCAGGGAGGGAACCCTCCGGTGAGTCTCATGGAGGAGCTCATCTTCAGTAGCATGACTCTGGGCTACATTCAGAGATGAATGATTACTGACGGTGAATCCAAACCAGTACAACCATCTTTTTTTGAGCTATAGGTGCTTTCCCAAACAGATTAGAGCTGATTAGAAATGAATTATTTAACATAAAATTAATTTCTTGGCTCTTAGCCACTGAAAACATACAGGGAATGGCTATCTATGGGAAGAGAAAAATGAGCATCCATAGATAATTAAAATACTTGGACACATTAGTTGTTGCAGATTTTTACCTGCTCAGAATAAGAGGTTATTTCCAGTTAAACATAACACCTCTGTCCGTTACAGTAAGCACACTGTTTTGTAGGAACAGGAGGTCTTGCTGTGTTATTTTCCTTCTGTTAATCTGTGATTTTTGAGTATATCCAGCAGCGAGATATCTGAGCATCTCCGTCATCATTCAAAGCAATTTGCTTTTTAAACAGAGCTGCTTGTTTAAAACACTGACATGGATGATGCTGAAAACATGGGATAAGGGATAACTCAGATCCCATCTTGAGAATGCTTGCAGACACCACGTTGCTCTAAGAAGAGCTAAAAAGATATGTTAGAAGGGGCGGCTTCAGTCTGTGGTGAAAAGGAGGAAAACTGGTCCATGTGATTATGAAGAAGAAAAGAGTGATCAGTAGAGTGGTTACTCTATTACTCTGTGGCCTCTGCTCTGAAACAGGAGAACCTTTGCTTTATTTCACTTATGTTAGGATAAGGTTGTGTTGCGTCTTTCAGCTAGCAGGAGCAAGCAGTCTTCTCAAACCATCTGCCAGCTTGCTTTAGTTATTCTAAGCAGTCTGATGATAGGTGCAATATCCCCACTGTTAACAGGAGTATTATCATATTAATTATCTTTAACTACAAGGCATGCTGTGATAGTAGGCATTGAGAGATTTAAATATACAGTAAATTTGGTAAAAATTGTTTGTCTTTAGTGTACTGAAATGCTTGCTTTTGCACAAAAGACCTAATGCTTCTTACACATAAAAATTAAATTGCCAGCAGTTTTATGATTGGCATCTGAAAAAAAAATTAAATAAAAATATAGATGGCAACCTATATTTGCTTACTAAAAGGAATTCTGACTTTTCTAAAAAGAAAATCATTCACAAATATTTTTAACTTTCAGCAGGAAGCCAAATAAAAAAGTAATCAGGGAACAATTACATTTCTTTCTGTGATGCAACGGAAGGTGGATATCCATTCCTGTTGCTGTGACTACAATGAGAGTGATTGCAAGACGGTAGACAAAAGGAAGGGAAGAAGATTATAGAAAATTTGACTTAATTTGGTTTGTTAAAGAATTTTACTTTTAGTATTGTCAGTTGAAAGAAGACATTTAATAATGAAATGAAAATAAAGAAATCTTACTGAATATCTCAAGTCTCTATAAAATGAGATTTCAAAATATTTTTTTCCAATGGACTTAAGTATCCAGGACATATTCCTCTATAGACTCAAACTATTTAACAATTTCTTATAATCTTTAATTGTACCATTCTGTATTTTCTTCTCTTCCTTTATTCATATATGTTAACTCACACATACTTACGCATCTCTGTTTCTTCTCTGAATGCATTTATTTTCCATTGCTTCCTCCTCTTCCTCTTTCCAGATCATTCTCTCTCATGATTTTTTTGTTTGTTTGTTTGAGTCGACTCAGAAAGTCAGTGGTATTAACTTGCATCTTAAAAATCCTGCCTCTTCATGTCTATTTGTTAAAAGTGAGGGGCTGATAAGGAAAAGATGCATGATTTCATCCTTTTATTTATTTCCAGGCTTCCTGTGAATCCAAAATCATGCGATGCTTCTGGGTGTGCTGGCTGTATTGGAAGATTCATAATGGATAGTTTCAACAGTGGTATGACGTTTCCAAGTACACACACACATTGCAGGTGTGCAGTATTGTTTTCACAATGGTTTCTTGAAGGGTTATAAAGAGCATCTGTGTTGTGGCGATGCTCCAGCATTCAAACATCACTGAGGTATTCAGACATCAATGATTAGCCCTTGTTTGCCTTTAAGTAAATTCATTTCAGGCAATATGCCATCCTGTTTCCAGCAATATTAAATATAAAGCCTTGCACCGATCTCTTGGTGTAAGAGAATATCTGCACTTGGAGCAGGTTGTTCACTGAACATTTTTTTCACCCTTCAGCCTTGTGTGGCTCTTTAATGATCTGCCATACACTACCTCTTTCTCTAATCTTCTGAGAGAGTCAGTAGGCACAAACTGTACTGAGAAAATTATACTATACCACACTCTGAAACAGTGAGTTTGATTCCATCATGTCTGGTGGGACTGCTGCTAAAAGTCAGCATCTAAAGAGGCAGCTCATTTGAATTCTGGGTGTACACGTGAGTTAATACGAATGTGCTCGGAGACTGAAGGCTGATGTATCAAAGGAACCGTTCAACACCACCGCAGGAGTGTTCCTAATAGTACGACCATTTTTTCCTTTCACTTCTGTCAAATTTATCAATGTCTGATGTCATTCTTTCTGAAAGAGAGAGCCTATTAATATGTATAAAGTAAAAAAAGTTCATCCCTATGCATTAACATTTACTCATGGCAATTATGTCTGCATTTATTAAATTCATACATTCCCCACCTTTTTTTTTCCTATTCCACCCCCTACAGAAAGTCACACAACATCTATGAATTTTTATGAAGCTGTGTGTATGTGTGTATGCATACCCCAGCACTTATATGTGTGTGTATATATCTTTACCTCTCTTTATGCACATCTCTATCTATTCCTTGGTACTAATGAGTGAATAATTTTACCCACTTTTTGTATCTTACTGATAGAGCATTTCCTAAGAAGGCTAATGACTGCTTAGCTGGAGCTAGGCTGAGCTATTAGGCAAGCACATAACTGCATTGCTCCAGGACGTACACAAGGAAGGAATTGGACCTAAGAACAGCATAGTTTATCTTGTCTTTCCCTCCTCATGTGTGCAAGGAAGAGGTAATTGATATTCTTCTGTTTTCATGGGCTGCCTTCTGGTGCACCTTAATTTTCCTCTGCAGCAAGCTGGTGTGTAAAAAGCTGAATGGCTCCCACCTCTTGTCATCTCCTTAGTTCCTGCACTCCTCCTCTCTCATCCTACTGGGCAGCCCCTGCGGATGCTGTGTGCCAGGCTGTGCTGGAGGAGGAACAATACTATAAATATTCTCTCTGAATGGAGAAAACCATGAGGTTAAATGCTGCATGTCTTCTTTCACAAAATGTTTGCCTGTCTGCGTTTGCCTGTATTCACTCTGTCTGAGCAAGTTTTCATTCTCTGATTTCTGCTACTTGGTCCTGGGAGGGAGAGAGGCAGTCACAGCACAGGATGAAGAGCATACATATAAAACCTCACATCTCTGGGATATGCCTCTATTCCCATCTGCAACAGGAGAATGACATGCCACAAGCTGGGATTTGCACTGGCTTTAGTGTAAACCACCATTTGTGCTAGCCAAGGAACACATCAGGAAGGTGATGAAGCCCTCTTTTCTGCTTAGTGACAGTCCTGGCTGGATCTGAGACAATCTCAAAGTGTAGGGTGAGATTTTGCTGGCCGATACTGAAGGGATTGTCTGGATTTACTTTCTCAGCAAGGGGCTGTAACTCTGTTTCATACCCTTGGTTTGACACAGCCGGTGTCCACCCATCTCCAGCAGAGCAGGCCAGTATCCGAGAGACTGAAGCAGACAGAGTGAGATGGTGCTGGTGAAGAGATGGAGCAGAGATTCAATTTTAATATTGGAATATTCTCCACACGTCTCCTCCTGCAGAGATATTTATAATACAATTAAATCCCACCCCCTTTCAGCTCTGTTCTTGGACTTGGAACCTGAGAAAAACTAAATCTTGTAAGAATTTTAAACTGCAGATTTCAGATTCGGAGATGCAACTGCATTCTGCCCTGTGCCTGGATTGGGTAGAGCAGGAAGTCCAGAGAAACTGAACTCCTACTTCAAGAAGTAAATTTAGCATTATTGGCTCAGCTGGATCAAAAAAGAACTGTTATTGCAGTAATCACTGTCATACCCAGAAGCTACAGTCAGAATTGGGAGGATGCTGCTTTGATGTTTTCCTAAAATAAATGCAAACATTTTTGACTCTTTTAAGCTGAGTCAACGAAAGAGCAGCTAACTGCTCTGTAAGCCAAAATGCCCTCGGCACTACTTTAGTCACCTTTTCTTCTGCTGTGGCTTAAATCATCAGTTAAACATTATCTTCACTTGTTCTCTTAGTGATCCACTGGAAATTAAAAAGCAGAGGAGAGAAGGAAAGTAGGACCCGTGGTTCTAAACATAAAATACCTGTTGGCTTGTGCTCAGCCCTCCCCTGGATACACCCTTACCATTTGGATTTGCAGCCGTTCACAGTGAAATACGCAGCAGCCCTGCATGGTAGGAAGCTAGTCAGAACTGACTGCCGTTTCCGTACACGTCACCCCCTCGGCCTCATGACAGCCACACTTCTCTGCGTTCTTCATGCTGATAACCTCTAAGTTATTTTACCATGTCCTTCCAGGGTTCATCAAGGGAGATACTTCAATCCAGCAGTCAACTGCCATCTATAATGGCTGCATTTACCATGGCCAAAGTGCACTTGTTTTCTCTAAAGAAGCACCGTCTATCTGTTGCTGTTTACGTGACTAACAACAATGCAATTAACTTCCTCTGTGCTACATCTCTGTGTAGTCACTCAGCTGCTGAAGCCCCTGCAAACTGAGTGATTTATAACTAACCTGTCCCATCCAGCAGGAATCCATATCCTAACCCTTTCCCTCCTGCCATTAAAAGGTGTAATTAATCAATAAAGACACTGGTTAATATTCTTCACACGTAAGTGCCAAACAGCAGAATAATATGCTCTCTCATGGCTGGCATCCCATCATTTTGTGGTTTAGCTAAAAAGGGAACTGGCAGGACAACCGCAGCGTACACCATGGGATCACTCCACAGATCTGGAGCAGTTATTATATCTGCTGCAGAGAAATATTTTCTCTGCTGGAAGAGTCTTTTAAATAAATGGAAAAGTTACTAGGGAGTAAAATTTTGTCTTCTGTGGTTTTGAAAACTTTCTTGCCTTATTTCAAAGACCTAAGTGGCATGGGGAAATCCCCTAGCAGCCATAGGCCCTGGGAATTCAATTTTCTCCATCTGTTCCCTATTCCCTAAGTAACATTGCATGAATCCTACTATCATTTATTTCACTAAGCAGCCTCCTGTGGAAAAAGAGAGACTTGATTAGTGCATGTGCATATAAGTTGCCTGTCCACATTTGGAAACTCTGCCCCTGAGAGCTATGTCAGCTTGATGTTCATTGCCATTCTCAAGCTCTCTGCATTGTTTGTGAAAAGGTAACAGTTTCATTGTGAAGGGCAAGACGGATGGGAAACAAGGATCAAGATAGTACGATACCAAATCAATTCATTTGCCTTATGATTCTCAAAACAGTCCCTCTCTTAATAAATAACTGACCTGGGTTCAGCAGGTTCATGGCTTTTGTGTATTGTCAGTGCTCTGCAGGTGATCCAGAATAGTTTACCAGGAGCTGAAGTCTTCTTAGTTATACCTTCCTTTCTTGAACCATTTCAATGCTGTTCATAAAGCAATAGTACATATTTTTATATTTCTTAATCTTAATTCTGAGTTGCTATTGACTTTTCTCACTGAAATTGTCCAGTTTTTACTTTCCTTATCTGTCTTTCTCATTGAGAATATTCTTTTTTTTTTCTTTTTCAGAAAACCTCATTATAAAGTGAATTTCACTGATCTTTCATTATACTAGTGAGTAACTACTAGTGCTATTTTTTTTTTCTGTAGCAGAGATCTTTCTGTGAGACTAAATTTCAACAGAGTTGGTCTTACCTAAATATGGGTCATTTTGTATCTAGCTGAGGCCATTTAGTACAATGAAAGATTGATGCTGAGATTTGATACGTTTAGAAAAAGCTCGTCAGAATATGGCTGAATCCATGTTCCTTATTCACTACACTCCGCTTTTTCATCCACCTTTGAAATGCCTGTAATACGATCCATGTGTGTAGATTATGTTTTATAGATCATGTGAATTGGCAAATTATGTTGCCCTGCTATGGAATTCAGTGCCTTAATTGTAACGCTGCATCTTTCGTTCCAGCGCAGAAAGGGGAAATTTATAACAGACGTCAACAGATTTGAGGTATTGCAGGACAGTTACTTTTTATCAATGGTCTCTTAATAATGAAGAGTTTCTGAAATAGCACTGTAGCAGAACTTCAGAATCACTGTCTGGATACGGGCTTGCCTAACATTTCTTTAATGGTTTTTTTTTAAGGGACATGACCAAACAATATGTAAGAACCTCAAGAACTTTGTGAACAACCTTATGAACTTGAGGATGTGAAGCTGTTTTGTACAAACTACAAAACCTTTTTAAGGACCCTGTGTGTAATTTTTTAAATAAGAATATATTATTATTTATTCTAATTTTGATAGAGAATAGGATTTCTAAATGTAGCAAATTGATTATAAAGAATTGTCATCTGCATGTACCAGTAAATCAATGTTTAAAAAAAAGTCTAACATAATATTTTTTGTAGCAGCTTTTATTTTAATAGTTCAGTTCAAACACTGCAGTATTATAAACAATAGAAAAATAGGTACAATTTAGTTTTCAGCTAAATCCTTTTTGGAATGATTATTTTCAGCTCAAATTTAACTAAAATGCCAGTGACAGTAATTATACATCGCCTTTATCTGTGTGCATGTTAGCAGTGTGACTGGGGAGCCTACAGAGAACTCTCTGTAGGAGGGGTATTGAAACAAATGAAGGTGGAAATTTCTGTATCTTTTTTCCCATCTGTTACTCCTCTTTGCCTTTTAGTGACAATCTAGCAAGTTTTTTCAGGGTGAAAAGCAACATATACATGATCATCATCAAAATCGTGGTGTCTTTGATCTCTAACATTTGAAGAGGATCCTGCTGTGCAAAAAACCTATACAAAAGCGGCACCTTTTGAAGTGTAGCTCTAGAAGGATACTGTCTTGCTCCAAGCGAGTTAGGATAGGACCACCTGGAATGATACAGTGGCTATGCTGTCATCAGCTGGTATCTTGTTTTCTGACAGAGTAATGCGAATGTCAGTGTCACTGTCACCATAAGAAGATCCCCCTTAACTTGCAGTTCTGCATATGTGTGACTCAGCAATGCAGTTTGACAGTGTCTGAGAGGCTGCACCGGGCCTGACCCAGGTTCTCAGTCTCAGTTGTATGGACTTTCAAGTCATTAGAGAAAAAAAATTTATTTCTTCATAATGCTAACCTGTTTCTTGATTGTCTGGCCTCTTTCCTTCAAGAATTGCAGTGAATGTGTGAAAGAAGAAGATGGCAATATAAAGATGACTTGGAAGAGCCGTTCTAGAAACAGCTATTAATATATTTTAATGATTCTTTCCATTTTCTGAGGAATATTTCAGGTAAATTCTCATTCCAGACACACAGCTCTGCTATTAATGTCAACTTCTCATAACAAGCTATTATTTTATGAGAGTAGCTTAATAAGAGAAGTTTCTTTTTAATTTTTCAGTTGGTTAATAATTATACCAGTTTCTGTTGCCTTTTTTTTTTGTCTACAGTTCTAGAGAACTGCATTATTTATGAAAGTAAGCATTTCTCCTTACAATATAACAGGAAATAATCTGCATAATCCCCAGCTTCTTGCAGAAATCGAAACATGATTCATTCCCTTTTCACAGGTTTTGATGGTGTAAGAAAATAAGAAAGCTGCATCTTCAAAATGCAGCTTCTGAAGCCAGAGAAAAACTTGAGTTCCACTTGGAGAGGCTGATCCACAGGGATGGGTGCAAAAGGAAGGTGCTTGAGGCCTGTGGTCTGGGTTGCTGAATATGACATTTTTTTTCGCAGTGGAACAACAACACAGAAGGAGGATATTTTTATAAGTAAAAATACTTTCCTGATTCTCCTGTCACTGCTCAGCAACATGCGTTTATGCATACTATTTAAAGCTGTGTTAAATGCATAAATGTGTGTAGTCTGTGACACTCAGCTCAACAGATATTAAAAGATCCCGGCCTGTGGTAATCATTTAACTTGCTCTTTAAGACATTTGCAACTGCTTTGCATTTTCTATGCCTTTTTAGTATGTGAGATAAAAGAAAGAATGTGGTGACGGCCCAGAGAGCTACCCTTTCCTTTCCCTTCTGCTATTTTTGAAGAAAGAAGGACTGGTTATTTTTATTATTATTTTATACCAGCCCTGAGTTGAAAACATTTGTAGTTATTTAAGTGCTTAAGGAGGATCTGCTTTTTACCTCAGGGTAAGACAATAAATTCTTCCATGTGTTGACTACATCAGTTATCCCTACAAGTCTTTCACATGCCAGAGAAGTATTTAGTCAGATGGATTCTCTCCATTCTAGAGAAATCTCCAGCAAAGGTCAACCAAACCAGCAGCACTTACTGAAGAACAGTGTGATGGGTCTGTGTGAACGGGAGGTCAATGACACTATGCTGAGGAAAGAAAGTGAGAATATCCCCTTCCTTTTCAGCTCTTGCATGAACGCAACCCTAGTTTCAGAGCAGAAGACTTAGAATTGGCTCGCTATACCATCTGTATGCCAAGCAGCCAATGAGAAGGAAGTCCTTCTCAAAACATGACTTGAGGTTTTCCTTCTCCAGACAGTTTCAAGCATTATATTTGATAATTTGTAAAGAAGTAGTAGACCAGATCATGCAAATGGGAGATGATGTGTCTAGTGGTTTCACTCAAACACTGTGGTGCAGAACAAGAGCTTGCCGTTCAATGTGTCTCTAAAGACAGGGAAGAGCCCTCAGAGTGGTATCCATGCTTCACCCCTCTCCCAAGATTCAACTTCCCATCCTATAATCAGGAATCAAATTCATGTGGAGAATGGGCATCAGGCTGCGTTTGATATGTACCTTCACGATAATGTAAAAGACAGGCTTCGGAGGTGGAGATATGAGCCTGTTGTTTGGAGGGAGGAAGGAATTTGACATGGGAAAAACTGTGCAAATCAAACAAATGACATTGAGCAAATGAGACCTGACCTTCCCTATAGCCTCTGCATCCTAAGAAAGCTCTCATTAACCACAAAACTCAACATTGAGTTGATTATTCACCTTAACAGGATTATATATGTGAGCAGCCTCACAATCAAAGGAGTTACCTACCCACATGCAGTAACATGCATGCACATTTGCAGGATCAGGCCCTCTAAGTGCACAGTGGATTTCATTGCCCTGCATGTTCTTAAGTCACAATCTGATGTGAATTAAGCAAAGTGAGGAGAAGCATGTAGTTACCGGACTAGAGTGTTGCAGTATGGTTTAAAGTGTTAAAGGTTTAAATCACACCAAAGCTATAAAAATCAACTTTGTTTATGGAGCGGTACAGAGATTTATTGTACATAATATTGATCAATCCACTGAACACCTGATTCAAAATGTTCAATTGAAAGCTGCAGAAAATTACTAAATTGAACAATCTAAATAAACTATGAACCTGACAGTCATAAATCAATGCCAATGTTACACATAGTTAACCCTAACCTGTTAGGAAGTTGTCTCAATTATTAGATGAGCTACCTGGTTAGTTCACACTTTCAGAGTTGTGTTAATCCAGAGAACCTCTCTATGCTGAAAATTCCTCGGTGAACTGAGTACCAGGCAAACTAAAGCATCTATCCAGGCTTTAGTGCCAGGCAAACCTTGCTTGAGTATCAGTCTGGAGAAAGGACATTTGAAATTAAGAACCAGGGCTACAAAAAGACACTCCACCGACTTCAGGGAACTTAAGAAGTGCTGATCCACTTTTGAAAGTGTTTTATTCTGCATGGAGATTTATTCACATCTGTATCGTCACTTTTAAAAACTTAATCTTTCTGATGCCAGTGTTGTTTTGTTAGATTTGCCCATAGACTCTCTGGAGACTCAGAAGGACAGCAGTTGGCTACCCCATCTTGTTTCATACATGTCAGACTACATTTCCCTTTCTTACCTCCTAAGAACAGAACACCTGGTTTTTTTTTAGGGGTGCTCACGGGAAATTTCAGTTTCAGTTAAGCCATTTTGCTTGGTATTAATTACATGACACACCTCTGGTTCCTTGCTAGAAGAATCTTCCATTAACTTTTAAATTATTTTATCCTTTCAACTCAGGCTGAAATGGCTGTAGTTGCCTGGGTTACACATAACATTTTAAAAAATGTATTAGTGTGATGCTGGCTTTTCTTCCCTTTTCTTCCCATGTTGGAATTACTCCAGTGTTCTCAGACTTAACAAAAAGTAGCATTCATGGCTTTCAAATGTCTTCAGCCAACTTTTTTAAAGCTCGGTTGTAAATTATCCAGATCTGTGGACTTTGTTATATAGCATTCTCCTGATTTGCTGCTAGAATGTACAACAGTGCATTATCTTCTTATGACAGAACTGATTTGATGTGATTTTTCTTCAGGTATCAGATTCATGCAGATTTTTGGTTTTGATATGACTCACTTCCATGTGATCAAAACCAAAAATCTTTTCTGTCATCTTTAACTCACAGACACACAGACACAAGAATGGCTGAGGTTGGAAAGACCACTGGAGGTGGTCCAACCCCACTGCTCAAGCAGAGTCACTTAGAGCATCTTGCATAGGATTACATCCGGGTAGGCTTTCATGATCTCCAGAGGACACTCCACAGCCCCTCTGGGAAATTCGTGGTAGTGCTCTGCTCACAGTAAAGATTTTCTTCATATTCATATGGAGCTTCCTGTGTTTCAGTCTGTGTTCATTGCCTCTTAGTTTGTCTCTGGTGTTATGGTTTTGTGATTTTTGTTGTCGGTATTCCACATCATTACATCATGTAAGGCATGGGCAGTTAAAGAGTTAATTCCGTGGTTACTGCTAACTGCCTTTTGTGGTGTGGCCCTCCGAGGGGGAGGGGAGGAGATGCACTCCCCAGGGGTCTTTGCGTTGGAGGGGGTGGTGAAGCCGCCTGGGAGACGCGGGGTTTGTTCCTTCCTGCCCGGAGGAGAAAGCACGTGGTCCTCCTGCAGTTTACTGGGTAAGATTTTCAGCCTGTAAACTCTCTGTTATAATTCTGCTAGCCTCATTTTTGATATATTTAGTAAAATTAGTTGTTCCTCCTCAGATTGGTGCTGCTGTTTTTCGTGTTAGATCCGCCTACGAGTCCCCTGCTTTTCTCCTCTTCCCTTTGTTTCCCCAGGGTGCGGGTCCGCAGCTTCCCTGCCGCTTTAGCCGCCGGACCGCCTGGGGCCGGCCCCTACCCGCCGACAATTTTTTTTTCTCTTTTCCTCTTTTCTCTCTCTTTTTTTTTTTTTTTTTCATTCCGGGCCTGTCTCCCTTGTCACGGACGCCGACCCTTAGATAATACCGTGACAACTGGTCACTACTGAAAAGAGTCTGGCTCTTGACACTCTCCCTTAAGATATTTGTATACATTGAGATCCCCTCTCAGTCTTCTCCAGGCTGAACAATCCCAGCTCTCGCAGCCTTTCCTCATCTCCTTTGACCTTGTGGCAATACTCTTCCCAATGCACCTCAGGATACCATTGGCCTTCTTAGACAAAATGGCTCCTTTTTGGCTCATACTCAGTTTGTCCTCTAGGACTCATAGGTCCTTCTCCACAGAGTTTTCTAGCAGGTCAACCCCTAACCTGTACTGATAGGTGTGTTATACCTCCCGCAGGATGCTGTACTTGCCTTTGTTGAACTTCATAATGTTCCTCTCCACTTAACTCTTTAACCTGTCTGGATCTCACTGAACGACAGCACAGCCTTCTGATGCGTCAGCCACTCCTCCCAGTTTTCTATCATCAGCAAACTTGCTGAGGGGGTACTCTGTCCCTTCATCCAAGTCACTGATGAATAACTTGAATAAAATTTATTTCTTGATTCCATCCTCAGTGTTATTTCTGTAGATATCTTCTGTCTAATACACACAACTTCTAGTAAACACCTTTTTTTGCACAATTATTATGACTTGCATATATGTTTTCACTTCTATCCAAGTCAATATTTAGGCCACCACAGCTTCCATTCTTTTTTTTAATCCTCTAGTAAAATGTTTTTAAACACTTTCCAGTTATTATCCACATTTCCTGCCTAATTTCTTTCTTCCAACTGATTTAGCTCATAATTGTTTTCAGCTTTGTAAAACTGGCTTTTCTAATCCATCAAGAATACATATTGCTGGCCTGGACTTAATTCTGAGTATGTATAAAAAACAGAGGAAAATCCTGATCCACTTTTATCTAACCTACTGCTGGTATTTTTTTTAGTCTACTTCTACGATATATATATCTTTTTATCTATATGGATAAAATAATGTGTTATAGCATTCCAGAACTGTTGGATGCAGCACTTTTTAAGGAGTTCATCATTTATGGCATATTCCAAGGATATGTTAATTTAGTGGCGTGAAAACTCCAAACTATGCTATTCAGACTGAAGTGCTGACATTGCATGGTTTATTTTTCTTCTTATTTTGTATATCCTTACTTAAAGAGGCAGTTTTCCTGTTCTTTTAGTAATTACTTACAGAAAAGAAAAATAGCACTAATCAAACATAACTTTTTGTACCTCCTTTGTAATATAACAATCTACAGATTAAGAAATTATGTCTTAGGAACTATTACCTAGCTACCTTTTATTTCTTCTACCTAATGTTGATGGCATAACTGAATTAAAAAACCACAGAACTGGCTTGCAACAGAATCCTTCCTAAGTAAGAGGGATTGATTAGAAGAGGAATATGTTTAACAGCTCAACCCCAACTGACATTTTAAGAAGGACATGGTGCTTGTCTTAGCTTTTTATACTTTCTTGATGCCTTCCTCAATAGGTTTCCAGATGGTGAAGTGTATTCGAGAGTCAGGCTTCAGTACACCCTGTACCCCATAAGCAGGAAATTGGCTCTTGCGTGGGAGTTACTGCTAATTTCAGTGGATCTGAGATCTGGCTCTGTATTGTAGTTGTGAACAAAGTCAGAAATGACAGACAACTCCATGCCCTAAGTTGGGGAAGATGATCTCATTTTGAGTATATTCTTCTGCGTGTTGGTTACTGCTAGGGATTTTTTAGAATATCTACTTCATTTACAATTCTATTCATTGTTACCGTATTGATAATAGACACAATACACTTGTGTATTTTTTAATTTGAAACCCTATTTTTTGTGCAGTTATTATTCCATCTTTCAAATTAGATCAATGTTCAACAAAAGTAGTTCATTTATGTTGTCAAAAATGTGTTGCATTTCTTATTGAAAATCTCTGATTTATGTAAAATAACCTTTTTACTTTAGGACTACCATTATAGTTAATAACGATAACATGGAATTTTTTCTATGGTTTACGCGTACTCAAAAAAATGCATCTCTTAAAAACCGAGATTTGTAAAATTACTTTCTTTGATGAAAAATGTAGGCTCACTTGTGCCAAATGTTTTATGAATACTTGTCAGTCTTTGCCATAGTTTATTTTTGTTGCTTTCAAAATGCTGGATATAAACTGTTCTGATCCTTCCAAAATAACAGGTTTCTATATTTCTGTCTGAAGCAAACTCTCCATGACTTTTTTTTTTTTAGTATTATCTCTTCTCTCAGATGACTGATGTGCTTAGCAGTGCAAACTTGATTAACTAATGAGTTGCTAATATGAAGCTCTTCTCCTTTCAAAAGCATTTAGCAAAATTAGAACTGGGCAGACTGGTCGTGCTTCTCATAGTGGCAATATTGTAGTCTCAGTAGGAATGGAGTGACAGACAGGTGATAAATGGAGAGATTAGGCAGGGAAAGTCAGAGCTTGGTTTGTGCGAGACAACCACATATAAATTCTAGACAATTGAGCCTGAAAAGCTTTGATGGCCCTGGCTGAACTCAACAATGCTGTGCTCCAAATGGACAGTGAGAGTTTAACACACAGCGCATTCCTGATATCAAAAGACTGCAATAGGTTTTAAAAGTTGAGGTGATGCAACTATTAAGGGCTTCACCCTGTGAAGTTCCCTCTGGGCTTACAGAGGTCTAGAAGTCCTGGGCTATAACTGCTTGACTAAGGAACTGTATTTGTTTGTTGCAATCTGGCACTTGTTTAAGCCGTAGTTTTAATGGTAGGACTTCCTCTGATGCTTCAAATACCCAGCATTGTAAGTAGAAATGACAGAGACAGCCAGTGGATCAGGGAAGCCCATTTTATCAGGTTTGGTGTGTTTTTTTTTTTTTTTTTTTTGGGGGGGGGTGAAGATGGGGAGATGGGCTAGGACAATGAATGCAGCTTTCAGAGTCTTGCAGGAGAAAAAGCTATGGTTCAAATTTTAAGAAAGAAGATGAATTTTTAGGGATTGTTTCCAGTTCAAAGTCAGCATGACCCTTTTCCTGTGAAAATTTTCCTGTCTCCTACCCATACAACATGTGGAAGGCAGGTGGGTTACAGAAATAAAGGTCTGGACTGAAGGCAGATGACAATGGGAATAACAATAGTGTATACTGGGAAGGGGCCGTAACCTCACTCTGCCTGCACTCATCTCCCTACCAGAGATGAGAGGTTGTGTCAGTCAAATTCTAAGCCAAAGCATATAAATCTTATGAAAATACAGTAATTCAGTTCAGAGAGAGATTAGGTTAAATGGTATCAGCCAGAGGATTGTGATCAATGATTCTCTGTCCACATGGAGGCTGGTGATGACTGGTGTCCCTTCGGGGTCCATCTTGAGACCAGTGCTCTTCAGCATCTTTATCAATGACTGAGACAGTGGAATCGAGTGCACCCTCAGCAGCTTTGCTAATGACACCAAGCAGAATGGTACAGTTGGTACAACAGAATGAAGGGATGTAATCCAAAGGGACCTGGACAAGCTCAAAAAGAGGGGCCCATGAGAATCTAATGAGATTCATCAAGGCCAAGTGCAAGGTGTTGCACCTGAGTTGAGGCAACTTCAGATATGTGTACAGACAGGGAGAAGAGTTCCTTGAAAGCAGCACTGCCAAGCACTTGGGTGTCCTAGTGGCCAAAAAGCTGGACATGAGCCAGCATTATGCACTTGCAGCACAGATGGCCAATAGTATCCTGGGCTGCATCAAAAGAGGGGTGGCCAGGTGGCTGTGGGAGGTGATTGTCTCTCTCTACTCTGTCCTCATGAGGCCCCATCTGGAGTACTGCATCCTGGTTTGGGGCTCTCAGAACAAGAAATACAAAGAGGTGCTGGAGCAGGTCCAGAGGAGGGCAGTGAGGATGATCGGAGGGCTGGAGCACCTGTCCTATGAAGAAAGGTTGAGGGAGCTGTGCTTGTTTAGTTTGGAGAAGAGAAGGCTCTGGAGAGACCTCATTGTGGCCTTCCAGTTCCTAAAGGGAGCTTATAAACAGGATGGAGACCAACTTTTTTACATGGTCTAATAGTTGATAGGACAAGGGGGAATGGCTTTAAACTAGAAAAGGAGAGATTTAGATGTTAGAAGGAAATATTTTACTCAGAGGGTGGTGAGGAACTGACATGGGTTTCCCAGAGAAGTTGTGGATGTCCCATCCCTGGAGGAGTTCAAGACCAGGCTGGATGGGGTCCTGGACAACCTGATCTAGTGCTTGATCTAGTGACTGGCAACTCTACCCATGGCAGGGGGTTTGGAACTAGATTATCTTTAAGGTCCCTTCCAGCTCAACACGAGCAAGTTTATGATTCTATGAATCTATGATTCTATGATTAACCTGGACTGGTTACAATCTTCTGAAATGAGGTCATTATGATTTTTGTTTGGATCAGTGTTACTAAATGTTTAGTCAAATCACATTCTAAAGGCTGACAATGCTGGCTGGTCTGTGATTGTTCTCTTAATTCATTTTCCCATAGTAACCCATCCCACTTCACTTGCCATTGGATTTAGAGCAAGAAACTATAGAGAGAGCACTGTAAAATCAGAATAATGTGGCTTGCAAATGTGAAGCATATTCCATAAATACATATCTGACTTGAATAAGAGTCAGTTCGCTAATGCTTTTGCTGTGGGAGTTAATTAAAAACCAAGTCATGTGTGTGCTCCTTACTGGTGGATGCAGTAATCTTGCTCAGTCCAAAGAGCTGCATGTAAGTAAGATTGTCACAAAGAGTATGATGTGAAGGAGAATTTGATATTTGGGAAAGGAAACCCAGAAGCATCACTGTGAAGTTTTCCCTTTACAACTGCTGTCACAGTTAGTAGAAAGGAATCAAGAGACTTATTTGCAATTTAAATGTCAGGTTGGTCACAGAGGACATTTTTTTGCAGGCAGATGTGGATCAAATATGTCCGTGGGTTACAATGTTGAGACCACCCAGGCTTTTGCTATTGCTAGTGTTTACATAAAAAGTTAGAAGCCAGCTTCCCTCCAATTAGAAAGCTAATACTTAACTAGATGCTAACTTGCTATATACCCTGTAGTCTAAATGTTAATAGCTTTGACCTCCTTCAGTTTAATCTTAATCTCCTTGACAGAGCAAGTGAACTTTGGGTTATACTTTACCGTATTGTTCCCTTTGTTTTCTACCCCCCTTATATTTCCAGAGTGGGTATGCCAAATACTGCAGACCCAAATGAAAGCCTGTCTTCTTTTTCAATCAGTCATATCACTAACTATATGAGCAGAAAAACCCTTGTGATTGACACTGCTTCAACAAAAGCAGATTCAGTTTGCAGACGATAAGAAGCAAAGTCATACAAGCAGTGTTTACAAAGCAGTGAAGGAAAGCAAAAAAATTAATGATAAAAGGACTAATCTTATTGTTTTACTAGATGAGAGAATGGTTCTTTGTGTTTACTCTAGCAGAAGCCCACAGATTGTCTCCCACCTCCCTTGTATACTTTTGGCAGCAAAATAATTTCCAGATTCTGTATCAAAGACAGGCTGGTAGTTTAAAAAAAAAGGCTCTGGAATGCTTGGGAAGCCTTAGAAAGAAAACAAGAGCCAATAACTGATAGGACAAACATTTGCTACCTAGAGCATGCTATATAATTGAATATTATCTCCCTTACAGAGGGAAGATGAGTTATAAGAACAAGGGAAACATCCATTTAAAAGAAAGAAATTGGAGCAAAGTTACATGGAACCGGGTTGAACTGGCAGGTTTTGTGTGTTTTCTGTAGCATGGTGACTTCAGGGGACTTCCTCCCACTTTCATGGGATTTTTTCCTGATATCTTCCCTTTTAGGGAGATCTGCACAAATCAAAAGGAGCCTCAGTTCTCAACCCACAATCCTGGTGCTGCTTCAATTCATGGTGCCACGTGCTGGAAGGTAGACGACTGGGTCAGATTCGTGGAATCGTGGACTAGTTTATGTTGGAGGGGACCTCTGATAATCACCTTGTCTGACCCCTGCTCAAAGTAAAGCCTACTTCAAAGTCAAACCTTGTCAAACTGTTGGAAGGCGTAAGGGTGGCCCATTGGGGCTTGTTCAGGACAGCACATGTGTACAGAAATCTGTTTTAACCTTGTCTGATAGCCATTATTGGCTGTGCAGGAGGCAGGACAGAGAATTAAAATCCAGGACTATCTCAACAGGCAAAGGACAGCATAACCTTGCTTTCCAGCTCCTCTACTGTTCATTAGTTTCATGGCTTAATTCCTATCTCTTGCTAGCAGGCCAGGCGGCTTTGTCCCATCAGCAGCTGAAGTGACACTGCCTAACTGCCACTCACCAAAGGTTGCTGGATGAGTGTTGCCAATTTCTTTTCCTTCAAGATGAAGTCTGCTGGGTCAGTTATGTCCTTCAAAGAGCATGAATATCTAGCTGAAAATAATCAGTTTTGTATTTTTTACTTAGATGCAGTAGGTTGCAAATAGAGTAGGAGAAGTGATGGAAGGGATGCCTAGACTGTTTTAATAATTTTCCACTAGAAGTACCTATGGAGTATGCTCAGTGTGTCTATCTGATCTAACTGTCCCAGAGGCAGTATGAGAAGCAGGCTAGCACTAAAGGAATAGCACACATCTCAGATTTCATTGAAACATTTCATTTCATTTCATTTCATTTCATTCTAACCCACTAAAAATCCATTGCTACTTTTAAAGAACATTACTCGAGTTAAGGATGGAAACTCTGTTGGGAGATAAAAATTGACTCACCAAGTGATGAAACTTAGGCAATTTTAAATCTTACCCAGAACAATTGTAAATAATGACAAATAATATAGTGATCTTTGGAGTAAGAAAGGGCAAAAAATGCATTCTGGCATGTGTTTCAAAATCACATTCAAGTTACTGGTGTTTGGTAAGTTATCTAACATCAGTTAAGCCACAGAGATAGTATCTACGTATGGTTTTGTTTATGGATTGAGTTTAGCGTAAGCTCCTTTCACAATGTGCTAAGATAAGCCAACTTTTTTTCTTTAATATATATATATTTGTTGCTGACAATTTCTTGCATATGGATGCATTTAACATTTCTGCTACAGTTCAGATGACATATAGTGATTTGTTAATTTGTGGCTATGTAGTCAGGTGGTTGAGCTCTATCTCACATTTGTGCTTCTCACTCATGACTTACTCTTGCAAAATTCCATGAATTAATAAAGAGCCCTGGCAAACTACCCTTCAATGAGTTTTCCATGGAAACATCTGCATTGAAAAATAAAGCTGAGAGACATTTTGCATTGTCAATTGCTAACAGTTACAGTGCTCCTCTGGAACATTAGTAGCAGCAATTTGGGGCTTTAGAACAAAAATGAGTAACTGTAACAGAGGCACAAAAAAATGAATATCAGGGAAATCAATCAAAGTGTAATAAACTTTTATTAAAAAAATACATCGCCCTCAGGCAATTCATAAAACAACTCCCCAAATCTGTATAGACAGTACAAATAAACATAAAATTATTCTTTAAGGGCATAATGAAGGGCTCTGTCAACAACAATAAGAAAACAAAGCGTAGATGTATGTTTGTGAAAGAAATTGAACATTTTCTGTTGTTCAGTAAGCCTTCGGCATTTCTTTTTGATAAAAAAAAAGGCATACAAGATGCAAGAAATGAGTTTCCCATCTGAGCAATGTCTTTTTAGTCTCAGTTTCCTATTCTATCAAATTTAAGTTTATCATTGCTCTGAGTGGGTCTTTGTACTCTGTGAAGGCTTTGAACTTACTGTGACACAGTTGAAGTACTTTGAGCTAATCCTAAATATCTGGGACTTGGCCATATACTTAAGCTCAGCAAAGTCCTCTCTTACACTGTGTTCCTAGTGAACTACTTCTGAAAGACTGAGATCTCCAAATTACTTAAGCAATATATTTCAAACTAACCCTTTTCCAAAAATCACATTTTTTAATTCTATTAAATATTACTGCTATAATGTATGTTATTAAAATAGCCATTCTTTATTTTGCTTTCTTTTAAAGTTCTTTTTAAGTATAAAGTTACCAAAGCCCTGCATCGTATTTGAGTCAAAAGATGATCAGCTGAAATGGGATGTTTATTTAATAATTATCCACGGAAAATGAATATGAAGGCAGAAGGGTGAATTACAGGTCACTTAATCAAATTTTATCCTAATATTAATTGGACATGCTGGTTTTTGATCCTCACTCACTAAAGAATTTGGCTGACTTTAGAGCAGACAGAAATAATTGGGTAAAAACATCACAGAATCACAGAATGGTTGAGGTTGGAATGGACCTCGGGAGGTCATCTCGTCCAGCACCCTGCTCAAGCAGGGTCACTTAGAGCAGGTTGCCCAGGACCATGTCCATGTGGCTTTTGAAGATCTCCACAAAAACTCTGGCCTGCCTGTTCCAGTGCTCACCCTCACATTATAGAAGTGCTTCCTGATGTTCAGAGAAAAATCCCTTGTGTTCCAGTTTGTGCCCATTCCCTCTTGTTCTGGCACTGAGAACCACTGAACAGAGCGTTCTTTCATGTATTTCTAGACATGGATAAGACTTCCACTGACCTTCCCCTGCTTCAGCCTGAACAGTCCCATCTCCCTCAGCCTCTCCTCACAGAAGAGATTCTCCAGGCCCTTGATCTTCTTGGTAGCCCTTTGCTGGATTCTTTCCGGTATGTCCAGGTCTCTCTTGTACTGGGAGGAACAGAACTGGACACAATACTCCAGGTGTGGCCTTATCAATGCTAAATACGTGGGAAAGATCACCTCTCTTGACCTGTCAGCAATACTTTGCCTAATATTGCCAAAAATCATAGAATCGTAGAATGGTTTGGGCTGGAGGATCATCTAGCTCCAAACCCCTTGCTATGTGCGGAGTTGCCACACATTAGATCAGCCTGCCAAGGGCCCCATCCAACCTGGTTTTTAACTCCTCCAGGGACGGAGTATTCATGGCATCTCTGGGCAGCCTGTGTCGCTGCCTCACTTCTCTCTCAGTAAAGATTTTCCTCCTAATATCTAATTTAAATCTCTCTTTTTTCAGTTTAAAATCATTCTCCCTTGTCCTATCACTATAAGACTGTGCAAAAAGTCAGACTCCCTCTTGTTATAAGCTCTCTTTAAGTATTGGAAGGTCGCAATGAGGTGTCCCCAGAGCCTCCTCTTCAGTAGGCTGAACAAGCCCAGCTCCTTCAAACTTTTTTCATGGCAGAGTTGCTCCAGCTCTGATCATCCTCATTGCCCTCCAAAATACTGTTAGTTTTCTTAGTGACAAGAGCACAGTGCTAATTCATGTTCAACTTTGTGTCCACCAGCACCACCAGGTCCTTTTTTGCAGAGCTGCTTTCCAGCTGGATGCCCACAGCATGTATTGTTGCCTGAAGTTTTTTCTCTCCAGGTGTGCTGCAAATTTGGAAATTTCCCGTGGAAATTTCCCCTTACTAGCTAAGCAAGTGTTTAATTAGCTCCCAGGTGTTCTTGAATATTCTTTTCATATCCTTGCATTCGGCACTCAGCAGCCACATGCTACAGTTCAATTTCTGCATCTGGTACCAGAAAGTGAAACCTTACATCAGTGGTTATTGAAAAGCCACAACGCCATTACTCCATAATGTATTGAGAAGACTCAGGTTTCTTGTGTGTAGTGAAGGCATAAGAGAATAACACAGCATAAAAATTGTGGTCTTTGAGTAAGTCTGAAAGCATTAAGTGCCAAGTGACTGTGAAATATACAAATATTAGTATGAGTAGTCTCTGACAAATCTATAAATGTAGAAGTTAAGGCACATAAATATACCCCTGTTTTTCTACATGTTCACATTACTATTCAGTTTTTAACAACCCCTCTTTTTTTCCTTTCAGTACCTTTTGAATAAGTAATTTAGTTAATTGGGGCATCCTCCTCCTGTTATATATATGTATATATTAATCATTCTCCTTGCTCTTTTTAATGTTATTACTATTGGTATTATTATATGGGAAAGATTAGCGTTATTATTGCTGAATGGAATAAAAACATATACAGAAATTGCCTTACTTTCAAGGACAAATCTAGAAACATGAAAAAAAAGATTAGAAATTCATGCAATCTTCTGAATCTGAAAGCTGTTTGACATTCATCAGAGCCAAGAGGCACTCAGTACATTTAAAGTCAAGGTGCCTAAATATGGAATTAATAGCTCAGTATGAGGCATCTCTTTTGAACACCTGAAGGTTATAAGAAATGAGGACAGGGATCTAGAATGCAAATTGTTGTGCGGCTGTTACTAGCTGCTGCTGTAATATGCAAACTTTATTATTATGTTTGCCAGGTAACCGCAATCTTTATATAAAGCCCACTAATGTACCCTGAGTTTGTTATTGCTATATTTATGGTATTAAGAATTGATGGAACATGAATTAAGATAAGGCATTTGGAGCTATAGATCGGACTGTATGTAGGAGACTTTGGAAGCATATGAATCCAAACTCCTACACTTGCAGAGTGATCACTTGCAGAGATCACTTGTGGTTTTGACCCAAATTTGCCTTCGTTCTCCATGTGAGAGTGGGAGGTCAGACCTACAGCTGCTTACTGGAAGCTGCATGGCTACTCCCTTTCTCAAAGCTATGTACTGTGATGAAAGGAGTCTTAAGATTCATAGCCAAGCACTGCAGGATCCTGTGCACTGCTCCCCATGTGAATTCTGCAGCTCGTGGCTTACTTTGGTAGCATATGTTCATCTTGTGCCTAGCTCTGGGAGAAGCCTTCATTCCTGCCCAGTCCTGCACTGCCCAATACCGTCCTCATACTGCTCAGATGTGGGGAAGGTGAATCAATCTCTACTCATGAGACAGCAATGAATAGAACTTTGTACACTGAGTTCCTACTGGAATCTAAGGGGCAGCTGATTGCCTTTGCTCTGTTCACGTATTCCTCTGTGCCAAAATGGGCTTTAGTGTCAGCAGCACAACTTCCTTTAGAAAAAGTGTTTACCTTATCAGTATTGAGTTTTGACACTCTCATTATACTGTTCAGATACTGCAGATTCAGCAATGTGCTTCAAAAAGCAGAATAAGCACCTTCAAAGAATTGTATTGAGAAAGCTGAAGGGAGTAGTATCAAACACAGACAGCAGAGCGGGTGACATGCTATTCTTTGTGGCTGAGGATATTTGCGTAGGTTACTTAAGCTGCAGAGATGTCTGGGAAAACCAGCTACTTGTGTTGTGACACCTTGACAGTAACAAATTCTTGCTGCTTATTGTCAATTGATTTTCAGTCTGCCTTCTCAAGGGTGACTTTAGACAGCAGTGGAGCCAAGTGTAGATAACTAAACATGGGAGCCAGAGAAAAGAGGTTTAAATCTCTCTTGGGGTGTGCTGCATCGCGTGAAAAGGTGAGCAAAATGTATGCCGTCTATGAGGTTAGGAAATAAGCATGGTACTAGGCTGCAACTGTGTGTCTGTTTGTGTGAGAAGTATATTAAAACCCTGCCAAGCATGGGACCTGCTCTGTGTAAAGATGCTCCTTTTGGTTTCCTGACAAAAAAAGTACATATGTAACCCTAGCACCTCTTGAGAAACTCTAAGGTTAACAAGCACTCCATCTTGTTTAGAAATGGAGTCAGAGGGCAGCATACAATAACCAGTTATTTTAATTATAAAAACTGAAATTATAAATCTATAATAGAATACAAAATTTTAAAATCTTTAAACATTCCTATAGTATAAAAAGCTCATTTGAATTCATTGAAGTCAATGAAAGACTAGTGAACATTTGTGAACTTTGGGGTCACTTCCGCCACACAAAAGAATGATTTGGAATGACACTGAAAATGCACTAGATCAACCATCACTGAGCATGACATTGTTTAGAAAATTGGATCGCATTTCCTTATATTAATTATAAAAGCTAAATGATGAGCAAAGAAGTGTGTATACATATACACGTACTTGTGTTCTTGTCCCTTGTAGTCGTTTTTAGATTAGAGTTTGTAACCCATAAAAGACAAAAACCTTTCTGGGGCCACTACATTCCCTTTTTCATACCTATGATGGACTGCATGAGGTGTATTCAGAGGTTTGATGATTTTCCTTCCATGCATCTGTCCACAACCTCATTTGCTAGATCATAGAGGGGAAAAAAAAAAAGAAAAAAAGATACAAGAATAAGCTCCGCATAGCAGAGAGAAACCTGGAGGCACATCTGCCTTCCATGACAATGAACTGCTCTTCTGTTAGCTTGTGGCAAAGCCATTACTGAACCCTGGAACAGCCACAGCCTTCAGGTTTTTAAAGCCAAAGTCTGAACCAAAAGAAATTTCAAAATCCCCTCAGTCAATACTTCAGTGTGGATATCAGATGGTCACTCTAAAATCCTTTGAAGACCTCTCCCGCATTCCAGGGTGGTGGTGTAGCCTAAAAGTGGTGCCAGAGATGAAAGGTTTGGAAAGTTTGATGTGGCAGCTGGAAAACAAATTGTACTGTGTGGGGCTTACAGAGTCCAATCTGTCCATTTTATCTGAGAAGAGATTGGGGAGTGGCTTGGCCTTTATGTCTAAGTACTTACGCATGGAAAAGAGATCCATTTACAGGGATGTTCTCATTTTATTGACAAAGATGGAATAAAGTCCATGGCCAAGAGTTAGACAAATTCAGCCTTGAAAAAAGTCATAGCTTTCTATCAGAAAGGATAACTGTACTAAATAACAGTTGAGGTTGGGACTTAACATGGATGTAGATTCTAAAAAAAAATTTTAAAATACTTCTAGGAGATGCAAATTAATCTATCCTCTGGGAGAAATTTTGTGGCCAATAGGTCCAGGGACTCAGGTAGCATAGTTGTAGTGGTGCTTCCTGACCTTAATGTTCGTAAAGGCATGAATTCATTATTTATGTCATCTTTTTGTGGACCAGGGAAAGGATAATAAGTTATTTTAATATAATAATAAGTTAACAGTAAGTTTATTGCCTTTAGAGTGCGCATGATACCTGGAGTTCTGTGTTAAGACAATTGCTGTAACCGAAGCTTTGCAAGGCTTCTGGAGGTCAGTGAAGAGAAAGGGTCTCCACTGTTCACTGGACAGATTTATTCTCAGGTCTGATGTCTTAATTTACCTTTTTTTTTCTTTTTCACCTTCTCCAGAAACATCAGATGTGTCTGCACCTGGAGACAGGGCAGCAGAATGTTAGACTGCAGATGCTGGATTCTGTTTTCCACTTATTTACTCTGCAGATTTGTATTTTCTAAGTTAGGTCAGAAAAAAACTCACTTTCATATTTGGAGTTAGGCTAAAACCATTTGAAATATCCTTTTTAACCTGTTTTCTGTCAAAAAATGCTTTGTCATTGTGGAAACATCTTTTATTTTTACTTTAAAAAATTAAGACTCAAACTAAGAGGCTGGATTCAGTTAACTAATGAACCTTTCTGCCTTATGTATAGAAAACCTATGAAAGATCACATGCCTGTAAGAATAGGTTACTAAAAAGGAGAACATGGGGACGTGATGCCAACATAGCAGAATCTGCGAAGAAAAACAGAGCCACCCCGTAATTTCTCATTTCTGGATAGATGAACCAGTAAATGCAGAAAGGATAAAACAGAAAGAAAACAAAAGCTCTGAAACCAATGAGATTACTTTGTAAGAATTAATTTACTGAAATGCAAATCAAATATCATTTTTAGTATGTCACAGTGTCATTCTTGGTAATGGTTGTTTGGAAGACATAAATGTGATAGTAGGAACGCTTGCTTTGGCAGGTGCCGCTGTATCTGTACCTTGTTTATAGCAAGAGATGAGACAGTTTGTTCAGCTGAAAGGAGTCAAGAGACCCCAAAGGGAATCGTGCTTTGGAGCAAATCAAAGCAAATAAGCAAAGTGACACACAATCGAAACCACTGAACCAAAATCTACAAATTAAGCAAATGGAAGACTCCAGCGCTGTACCACACGGTGAGAAAATGTGAAATGCGTAGAAGTGGAAATTCACGGTCAGTGGCTGTTCTGAAAGAAATAAGTTATTGCTAAAAAATAAGGCAATTCTGTCTCTAAAAATCAGCATTTTCTTAATGCTGTAATAAACAGCAAGGGGCTGGTCATCTGTGGACTGCTATGAGCTGCTCCTCAGAAGCCCTACTAAGATTTCAGAATGTCCCAGATTCCCATCACAATTTTCTTTCCCATCAAGGGGAATGCACTTCAGTCTGTGAGTAAAAAGACCATCAATTTTTCATTTAGCAAACTTTCATCTACCTTACCTGTTAAGTATCCAAAGTCACACACTCAGGTAAGGTCATTAACCTCATCTCCTCTTTATGAAAGCTACCCTAAGATTAGACTTAGTTCAGTCATTATGCTCCTTGGAGAAATCAATAGTTAATGCTGCCTTATTTATTATGCATGAAGACTGATATTTTTAAGAGAAAGAATAAGCATCGAGTGCACATATTTTACTTAATTTCATCAGGATTTGAACACCTATGCCTTTTAGACTCCTTTAGGAAACTCAATATATAATAACAGTAAGCAAAGTTAATGCTAGGAAAGAAAGCTCGATAACCCTCTTCTTAAAGAGCCAGGTTTTATTAAGAATGCGAAGACTGCCATATATACCGCACTAATACTTCTCTTCAATTCTTGTCCTGATTGCTGCAGACTAAGTATTAAGTGGTAAAGATGAAAAAAAATAAAGCCACACATTTCAAGTGCTGCAGCAGATGTGCTTATGCATGTATGTTTGCAGGAAGCCACATGCATTTTCCCAACAAATATCTAAAAGAATGATTTGGTCTATTGATCATGTTCTGAAAACTTAAGTTCCTTAAAAAAGCTAAGGTCAAAATAAAGTAAAAAGGAAAACCTGGAACTTCAGTGATCCTGAAAACCCTGGAATATTAGGGAGGTTTATTTCCACCAATTCACAAGATTGGGTTATAGACTCCCAAGGAGGCCAGCTAGTTGGCAACCAACCTAAAAAGCACTCTTCAGTGTTTCCTAGTTGACTTGGTGGGCATTTGGTGTCCATGGAACATCTTATTTGCTTCAATCTACAGAGAGATCAACCTGAGAACCAGGCTGGTGATCTAATGAACAGGTTCAGCATCATGTACCTTCTTGCGAAATGAATGCCCTGAAGAAAAAACATACATAAATTTACACATATGTACACTCTTTTCCAAAGACAATTGTCCAATGCATAGCTAATATTATAAAAGCAGTAATTAAAATCAAGTTGCTCAAGAGAATCTTCCAGGTCGTATACTGGTGGCAGTGCAAATTTTACAGCCTGTGACATACTGACTTGGAAAGAAAGGAAGCATCTCTAGGAGTCACTGCGTCTCAGAGGATTATGCTGTCCTTCAGACAAAATGGGTAGGTTGAACTAACCGGTGTTTTCAGTGTGGAAGGGTCAGAATTAATTTTGTACAGGCACAAAAGAATTGGTAATTCTATTCTATTACAGAGTAATTTTGTAAAAAGCCAGCATTTCATGCAAATAACTGGAGGGTCGATGCTTCTGACAAACATGTAAATAAAATTAAGGAAAAGGTTGAGTGATAAAATGTGAGTCACTGATTTCCACTCCCAAGGCACTTAGATGAAATAAATGCGAAAATAACTCTTTTATTTTATTCAAACAGTCATTAGAGTTTTCAAAGATACATTAGAAATGCCAGAATGATACAGCTATTTGGCTTCAAGAGAATGTTTAAACTACAGAGCTTTTGAACTTCTGTTCAAAAAGGAGTGGATTTCCTAGGGACAGCAATTGTTCCATTTCCAAAAGGGAGAACTCTCATGAGAAGAATCAAGCCAGAAGGAATAGGATGAAAGTATTAGACCAGGTTCTTATGGCAGTTCAATCTGTTTATATCTATATAAAAAACACAGATAACACAAACATACGTAAAGCCTAAATGATCTAATTCTTCTGTAACGTCTTGAAATATTTTTCACTGAACAGAATTAAGGTGATTTGATTTGACTGGAACTACATAAAATACAAGAATGTATTTTTAGCAGCTGTGCTCACACATTGCTGCAAATGACAGAATGACTAGAACACAGTTATGTTTATGCAATAGAGTTACCATTGGTGACACAGTCCAGAGCAAAGATATAGGTCCCAATATTGGATTGCCTGTACAAGACAGCAGATTTAGCATTCTAATTATTAGATTTAACTCCTCATCTGGTGGGAGTCGGGAAAAACCTGCCACACCACCTTTTTTCAAGTTAAGCCCTGTGTCCCTTGTAGGCCAATTTTTAGTTATTTGGGAACTTTTATTTTCCAACGATGCAATTAATTCCATCAAAATAATATCGAAAGTGTTTTATATTGATGAACCTAAATGCCATTGAATTCAGGAAAATTTCCTTTAATTTCAGTAATCTGTGATTTGAAGCTGTAAAGAACCTGAAGGTTAGTATGTATTTTTGTCTAACTTACACCTTATTATCTGACTGTACTTTGTCTTATTTCTGAGGGTGAAATTATGTATACAGAGACTAACTTATACCTCCAACAAATCACTTTTGGATTTAACCTAGAATTTCAATGGTCTCAAATTATGTGTGTCATGTTAAAGGTCTGAATTTGATTACAGTAAAACACTTGCAAGCTGGTACAAATAGAACAGTTGTGTATAGTGCCTGGATTATTTGTGCTAGTAATAACATAAAAGAGAATTAAAACCAAAGAATTTGATCTGAAAAAGCAAGGTTAGAATTGCACCACTAGATTACAGTGGCATAATTGACATCTCAAATCTATTCTCAATATCTAGCTTAAAATCAGAAGTCTTATAAATTTTCCAGGTTTTGGAACTGGGTAACTAATAAGAAATCTCTGTTTCTCAATAGCAGTACTCAGCTTAGTACATCTGTAGTGTAGCAGAGACCTTAAAACCCAGTCATCAGATTGGGGATACAATGTACAAAGTGCGATACCCTATGTTGATATTGTCTCTGCTCTGAAAGAACTTTTATTCATTGAAGATAACTGACACAATACGAACAGGGAGGAAAGATTCTCTGCATGCACATATGTGTGTTTGTCATTTTCATCTTCTTTCGATAAGAACACATAAATGTTAATTTATATGTCTTCTTCTCATAGACAGCACTTTCAGCCAGAAGACCCTTCAATATACCAGTCAGTTATTTCTCCAAAGAATGAGATTCTTAGGGATATCTACTTGCATTTTATAGGATTTGAGGTTGAGGGGGTTCTATTTTCTGTTAGCATACAATTTTATTTTGGGTATATACTTTTGAGAATAAGATTTGCAGTTTTACAGTAAAACTGCAGTAAAGCCTCCTGAGACTTATATCCAGCTAGGCTCTATTCTTTTTTAGCCATAGAACTTCTACCTTCTCAATTGTTTTGCACCATCAATGTTTTTACCAAAAGCTGAGGTAAAGCAGTAATAGAAAATTCCACATTCTCATAATAAATTCAGATGATAATAGAGACAGTAAATAATTAAGCAGCCATTGCTGAACACAGAGAGAGTAGTGCCATATTTTGTAGTATCAGTCCCAGCAAGTGATGCCTGCTTAGCAGACAGTTCTTCCTAAGGAGTTCTGAGTTGCCAGATGTGCAGACTGAAATGTCACATTCCCATGGTTTGCATATCAGTGGCATCATTGCCAGACGCTGCACAGTGTCATCAGCCAGGCATTACAAAGACAAGCAAATCTTGCAACTGTAAACAAATTCTAATGTGTTTGAGTTAGTTTTGGGGGAACCCCAATTTTGAACCCTTTCATATAGAGGGGTAAAAAATGTTTCTATACTTCTTTTGTCTGTATTTTGGTCTGCAGCTCAACCTTGTTTTGCAGTGTCTTATGCTGAATGGTCACTTGCTTTCTTGTACCTTGGTAGCAAGCAGAATACTGTAAGTGAAATTGAATGGATTAAAGCACCAAAGGGGAAAGGCTGTCAAGAGCAATTGCTTAAAGCTAGAAGGATAGACTACTTAAAATCAGATCTTGGAGCTAGAACATAAGGTAGGTATTTAATTTTTTGGCTTACAGTTTCAAACTTGTCATTACTCTTTTAGGAAAAGTCTAAGAAAATTGTTGAGTAAATGAAAGTAGCAAAAGTAATTTTATTTGATAGAAGAGGTTGGTGCTGGTAAGCAGATACATTCATTCAATGCATCATTAGTCTCAGAAACAAATGATTGGATTCTGGCCAAAATAGGAACTAATACTAAGAAAGGGAACTGATCACAGCCAGTTGAATTAGACCTATAGTTTAAAAAATGTGAACATGTCAGTTGTGATAAATTCTCACTTAAGATATTGGTGAGACTCTTTGGAGACATTTGCATGTATGGAAATCCAAACATAATCACAATGGCCACTGTAAGTATTTTCAGAACTGCATCCCTGTGCCACGTGTAACAGCTCACACAGGCTGTGGGATACTACCTTCCCTGAAATACCTACAACAAAGTGTAAGAGACTGAGGAAGGATGTAAAGCTACTGGCATGCCCAAGTTTAGAGGGAGGGCTTGCCTCTTCTCCAACAGGAGAGCTGTTTTCTAGAATACAGTATGGAATGCAGGTCTGCTGAGCCCAGCGACCTGCACAGTATGCACAGACTGGCAGAAATTGTGCTCTACCAGCAATTTTGGATGAAAAAACGGGGACTCTGGGTGATAAGTCAGCCTGCCTTTGGAGCACTGTGAAATAATAATGGTGTAGAGGGTAACAAAGGGAAGTGGGGATGCATAAAGAGAGATGGAGACAATTCCTGAGAAGTTATGAGCAAGCATAGAGCCAGCTACTTGAGACAGTAACAAATTCAACCTAATTTTCAAAAGAAGCAACAAAAGAGATGATCAGCTTTTGATAGAGCACAGCAGGAGAAGTGTATAAGTCATCTGCAATCGATAATTTTGCCATAAGGCTAAGCCACTTCCATGATAAAGAGCTGGCTTTGATGTCAAAAGGAGCAGGTGCCTGTGGGAGGTCAAAGTTTGAAATGAGATTACTCACAAGGATCAGAAAGATAATCAAATCTGCCCACTTCTGTGGCAGTGACATATCAGCACAAAAGACTCAAGTTCTAAATAGCCACAGTTAGGAATGAAAAAGGATAACTGCAAAATCCTGATGAGAGGACAAAAGGCAAGAACCGTTTCTGAGGGCAACTCATTTCCGACTGACTTGAAAGGACCAAGCTCACTGGCCTGTTAAATGGCTTTTGCTGTTCAGTAGAGAGGGAACTGGAAGCAAGGACACTCAGGCCCAGATACACAGAGGAGCATGGGCCTTGCAGAGTTGCTTAATCTTGCAATTTTAGGAGTGGAGTACATGAAGCCCAAGCATGATTGCAGAGGGGTTCAGAGAGGATGCTAAAAGTGGCATAGCATCAGAGTAGGCTCTGCCCCATGCTAACACTCACTGGCCTAAGCGGGACAATATCCCTTCCCCCATGCCATTTCATGGCATCCCAAAGGAAGACAAAATGACTTGGATGAGTCCTCTCATCTGAATGAGAGGAGTAACCTGGTCAGATTACTTGGATGATATATGGAGAACAAAGTTCAGGGTGAGAGCTCCATGGTCATTGTCAGTCCAGAATGGACTGTTTGTAACTAGACAGCTGCCATGGAGCCTGAAAACATCAATAAAAACTGAATTTTCTCACTTTTATATATCTTTTTTTCCTTTTGTAACCATGTCTGCATGTTTTGTCAAAGGCAGGGAAAGAAACTATCACTCACAGCTCATACCTGAACAACAGAACGAACTCTTTCATCCTGACAAAGAAAGATTACTTGACAGAATCAGAGAGTGTATCCACAATCCTGTCTCTGAAAGAAGGACTTTGATATAGTTTGATTATTTTTTTTCTTCGTGCAGAAACTCTATTTCAGTTTCAGAGGACTCTTTATTTTGTTTTGATTCTTTTCCCTTTGTGTATCTTAGTCAATAAATGTCCAAACTTTGGCACCGATTTCTCATTTTGTTTGTCATGGCAACTGAGTAGGCTGAGGTTCTTATTCTTCAAATCACAAACCTTGTTTCTCAGATGTTGTTCAGTAATGTAAACATCTCTGACATCCTGGGCTCAGTTATTCTATCAATATTAATACTACATAGTCTTATTAATTATTGTTTGTAACAACTAATAAGCAACATTATTACAACTTCAGGCTGTAGATTTTCTGTCCCTAGTTCCAGCAGAGCTGAACCCCAATTCATAAACATTATCTATCTCTATCTCTGTCTCTATCTCTATCTCTATCTCTCCATATCTCTCTATATCTTTATCATTACAATTTTTATCCTTATTACTGTATATTTTTCTTTATCTATCCTTATCTATATATATAATGCTGGTAGAATATTGGCCTGTATTTCAATCATTCAATTGATTTCTGATGTTTACTTTCAATCTCACTTTTGCATTCTGAAGTATTATTGAATATTTGCAGTATATTCTACAGGGCATAGCTCTTCTACTGATCCCTGTCTTCTGAAGAATTATTAGCCAGTAAGCCAGGCTGGCAAATCAGTTATAAACACAGACACAACAGTTATACCATTTTCCATCCTGCCACTAAGTGTGTTTGTGGAGTTTCCTAGGCACTAAGACAAGCTCATATACTCCTGTGTGGCTCTGTTATAGGTGGCCCCTGTTCTCCTCATATCTACTAGGGACGCATAGGTGTTCCCCTGCCTTTGAAGACTTTTGTTCTCAGCCAATGCATAAATTGTTCTCTAAAATCTTATCTAAGTTATATGAAAACTAGTTCCAGTAAATGATTTCACAGTACAATCTTTCCCCAGTTTTGTGTCTATCCATAAACTCTCTTGGTGTCTTCATTTAATGTCCTTAGTATTTGTATCTTCCTCACTGATAGTTTTTATTACCTTGATACTTTGTGCTTGGCACTCATGCAGATATCTATTTAAAAGTACATTTTTAGCCCAGGGATTTAGCCATCTGATTCCTATTAACAGTAATGGGAACTGCATGGCTAAGTCAATTACCACGCGCTGTGCTAAACATTTACCACTTAGTAACTTCCCCTTTGTTTTCCCTTTAAGATGTTTTCTAGCTTGTCTGAAATTAATGTACTGATCTGGCTATCAGAACTATATATGGGTCTTGTCTTGTGTTCTGACAGAACTGAAATGCCTCACTCTGTATTGCATGATTTCAGCAATAGCCTTTGAGGCTTTTGTTTCGATACTACTTGAGATTCACTCACAAAGAATCATAGATTCATAGAATGGCTCAGACTGGAAGAGACCTCAAAAATCATTCTATTACAACTCCCTTATCAAGGACAGGGTTGCCAACCACTAAATCTATCACTAGGTCAAGCTGCCCAGGGCCCTATCCAGCCTGCCCTTGAACACCTCCAGGCATGGGGCATCCACAGCCTCTCTGGTCAACCTGTTACAGAACCTCACCACACTTAGAGTGAAAAATTTCCCCTGACATCTAATCTAAATCTCCCCTCTTTAGTTTTAAACCATTCCCCCTTGTCCTATCACTAATAGACCATGTAAAAAGTTGATTTCCCTCCTGTTTTTAAGTTCCCTTTATGTACTGGAAGGTCATAATGAGGTCTCCCTGGAGCCTTCTCTTCTGCAGGATGAACAAGTCTACCTCTCTCAGTCTGTCTTCACAGGAGAGGAGCTCCGGCCCTCTGATCATCTCCATGGCCCTCCTCTGGACCTGCAGTAAATACATAAATAAATATTAAAATAAAAATATCAGAGGTTGAACAAAGCAGGCAGTGACAAACCTCCAAACTGCTGACAAATCTCACATCACCAGACTTAGGAGAAACAGTTTTCAGCAAATCACCCTCATAGTCACTGTGAGACCTGGCTGTAGAGTGAGTTTTGTTGGGTTTTATAGCCATGTGGCTGCACCTGCCTCCCATAACCCAGACCTCATGGCAAATCAGACTGTCATGCGACAGAGGGAAGGTAGTAAGGAGGTCTCCATCCCCTCAATAAATCCATGCCTGGTCGCCCTGTAGACACATCTGCTTTATGTGGATCTACTTGGGTCCTCAGGCATGCCTCTCTCTGAGTTGTGTTTCCAGGTGTACATCTGGTCTCTCACAGCTGCTGCTTCTTGCTGGAGGCAGCATCCACTGAATTTCTGATCTTACACTTATGTGGGGCTTTAATTACTCACAGTTCAGGCCAGATTTTAGAGACTGATAATATGTACCTTCTTCTCATTTTTTTTTTCTTGCTTTGATAGGGAGTGATAGAGCTTTCATTTCTACAGCTACGACCATGTGAATCATCACTCTTTTTAAAATATGCTGTTTGCATTTCAGATCCGAAATTTCAGGTTTTCTATGCTCTCAGGTAGACAGTAGGCATAGTTAATATTCAGTTCATATTTTTACTGTCTTGGTAAAACTCATAAATTTTAAGTTGGAAAGCAACCATCTAGATCATCTTATTTCACTTCCAGCAGAACACAGACACAGAAACCTCTCTTCAATTTCTGTGGAAAAAAATATTTTCTGTTTGAACTATTGCATATGTTTCAGAGGGACATTCAATCCCAAAGCAGGGTTCACATAATGGAGAATCAACGAAGTTCCTAGGTAGGTAACCTATTCCAGCGTTCAAATACATTACATGTTAAAAATGTGTTCTGTGCTTCACATCTAAATTTGTCTTGCCTCTGCTTCCAACTGCTGAATCTCATTATGTTTTTTAGCTGCTATATTAAAGAGCTGGCTGTGAGAAATTTGTTCCTCACGTAGGTACTCACAGACCACGATCAAACCATCCGCTACCCTTTACTTCAACAAACTAAGTAGATGAAACTTCTTAAGTTTCTCAGTATGAAATGTTTTCCAAACCTCAAACCTTTCATTTAACTTTTTTTGAATGCTTTTCACTTTTTCAGAATGCTTTTTGAGCTTCATCACCAGAAATATTCGTGCTTTTTTCTTCAGCTATGATCTCATTAGCAGTATACAAAAGATAAAAGCACTTCACTACTCTTAGCTGATACACTTGTGCTTGTGCAGCCAAGATGTATGTTAGCCCAACACAATGAGAGCAAGGTGCAACTGCTTACATTCAAAGCCCCCAGACCCTTGCCCGTATCACTGCATTGCTCGATACAGGCTGTCATTTTGGAATAACAATCTACACTGTTTTTAAGTGTATTACCATGCACAAATACCGTTATATTTCATTAAGAGTTTTCTTTTCAGATGAATAATAGACAAAAATACATCTTCTATACAATTCATTTTTTCCCCCGGAAAATAATAATTATATATATGTATCTGTTTGAATATATTTAGGAAATATAACCAAATACTTGCCTCAGTAAAATTTGCATGGTTTCATTCCATATCAAATTATACCATCCTTAGAATACATTCTGCTCCAAGAATTGTGGCTTATCCCCCAATTCTGTGAGCCAGGCTTGTAAGGGATTGCAATTTAATGCCTTATTGCTGGAAGAATTCCTTGTTTTCCACTGTTTGGGTTTTTTTTTGATCAAATCTCAGTTAATATTTTTTTAACCTCCATATAAATTTTATGTCAGAATGGGACTAGTTGATCTTGTTCATTGAAATGCTGCCTTACAGGTGTCACTTATGCTACAAGTTTGTTTTGGTTGACAGGATCTGTTTCCAGAAGTTTCCACGTTGAAGTTACGTGAACTTGTTTGTTCAACAATATAAAAGCTGGACCCTCTTGTAGCAAAGTTGGAGACCTCACCTATGAGTGGATGCACTGTGCAGGAGCACGGTAGAATCACACAATCACAGTATCACGGGGTTTGGAAGGGAACTTGGAGAATCATCTAGTCCACCTCCCCACTAAAGTAGATTTCCTTGAGTACATTGCAGATGAAATCATATAGGTGGGTCTTGAATATCTCCTTCTCAGGAGAGCCAACAAACTCTCTGCGTAGCTTGTAGAAGGCCACCACCAGATTGGTAAACCATGATCTGCCCCTGGTGAAGCTGTGCTGGCTATGTCAGATCACATCCTCATCTTGCATGTGCCTTAACGTAGCTTCCAGGAAGATCT
This sequence comes from Numida meleagris, assembly GCF_002078875.1. Lineage (NCBI taxonomy): Eukaryota > Metazoa > Chordata > Aves > Galliformes > Numididae > Numida > Numida meleagris. The sequence continues at coordinate 74,952,651 of NC_034411.1, read as the reverse complement.
AGTCCATGATCTTGCCAGGCACAGAGGTGAGGCTCACCAGCCTGTAGTTTCCTGGCTCTTCCTTTCTTTGCTGCTTAAAAATGGGAGTGATGTTTCCCTTTTTCCAGTCACCAAGGCCTTTGCCTGACAAACATGATTTTTTTTAATAAGATGGAGAGTGGCTTGGTAACCACATCAGCCATTTCCTTCAGGACCCTGGGGTTCATGTTGTCTGGCTCCATAGACTTGTACACATTTAGTCTCACGAGGCAGTCTAATATTTGCTCTTACAGTAGGAGAGTTTGCTCCCCCAGACCCCACTCAGAGGTTGAGGGATGTGAGAGGTATGAGAAGCATGACTGCCAGTTAAGACTGAGGCAAAGAACTTGTTGAGTATCTCAGCTTTCTCCGTAAGTGTTGTTGCCAATTCTCCCTTCTCATTTATCAGAGAGGGTACGCTCTCCTTGGCATGTCGCTTCAGACCAATGTAACTGTAGAATCCCTTCTTGTTACTCCTCACATCCCTTTCCAAGTTCAATTCCATCTGCACCTTGGCTTTCCTCTTAACGTAGAGGGCAATTCCCCCACCCCTCCTTCCCTGCCTGTCTTGTCTAAAAATCTTGTGGCCCTTGATCACCATGCTCCAGTCATGTGAATCATCCCGCCGCATTTCTTTGACCGCAATTAGGTCATAGTTTTCTCACTGTGCTGTGGCTTCCAGCTCCTTCTGATTATATCCCAGACAGAGGAGCACTGTGTTTTGGAGGGAGGGTTCCCCTACAGGACTGTCACTCTGTTTACTGCAGCACCTCTCCAAGTCAAGTGCATGTAAAGTATCCAATAGAGAATAAAAACAAGCCTAAGCTCTACTCTAAACTGGGTAAAACAACTGTTTCCTTTCTGTCTGCTGCTGTTTCCTGATAAATGCAAATTAAGTAGGAACAGAGTGAAAAAAAAAACAAGCTTAGCATGAAGGAAATAGCTGGCATAAGCACAGACTTTTGGAAAGATCAATGCTACACCAGTAGCCAACTCTCAAGCTTGTATGTGTTCTTGGCATCTGAAAAGATGCATTTATGCTTGGAGAGCTGGTACTTTTTACCAAAAGTGTGGGTTTTTTCCCTTCATCTTTGGCTCACAAAGAGACTTTATCCTTTCTTTTTAGATAAGGACCTAGTTTGTATGACCTACATTTTCATTTTGCAATTGTAAAGAGAGAACAGATTTTCTGTCAGAAAGGTTAAAGGAGCCAAGAAAAAAAATGTGCCAAAGCCTCTGTTTTATTTTAATTTGAAGAATTAGAGATTTTTTTAAATCTTTCTTTGTGAGCTTTTTTGACAAATAAAAAATGAACAAAAGGTAAAGATGTTTACCAGCTTCATCAGAAGTTGTTTCGTTAGATCTTGTTCAAATCTACCCAGACATGTAAGCAGAATTGTATGACGGTAAAATAATTAAAGTGAAGAACTGGGAGTGGACTACTAAGTGGCTGAAGAGAGAGGAGCTAAAAACTCTTGCCTCACTGTAGTAGCTGACACCTTCCTCAGCTGGAGCAGCAGCAATAGGAAGAGAAGACTGTATGGATAAAATGTAAGCATTATCTTTTTGAATGGTACACTATTCTAGCAGCTTGCTTGTATTTTAGATGCAGGTGGTCTCCTACCCCTACTTCTTTTTACATGGTCACAAGAGTTGTCTGTGCCTAAATGTTAATCAACAGAAGCAGTTCAACATTAGGAAGAGATCTAACAGCACAACTATTCACCTCCTTTACGTATAGTTGTTTCCCTTTTTGCTTATATGTCCTCCATAAAAGGTAGGCATACCTTCAAACAACTTGCCTCTTGCTGAGTCTATTAGAATATGTTTAGGTTCTTTCTAGCATCTAACAGCATTGCAGCCTCCCTGTTGTGTTCTACTGAACTTCAGATCTGAATAATATGCCTAAGTAAAAGGTTGTAAGACCCAAATAATACTTAAATTAAAAATAATTTTAATCAGCATGACTATTTCAAATAGGATATCTTTCTGGGGACAGAACTGGTCATGGGTCACTGATTTTGGTTCTTAGCAAATTCAGTAATACTATGGAAGTTTCAGAAGGTGTGTAGAGATTTTGATAGGATGAGCAGAGAAACAGTATTCTTTTCGTCTGTAATCCTGACAAACTATTGGTAAAGCAAATATGGCACATGATCTGTCATTTGTTAAGGAATAGCTGCATAACTATTGCCAATCAGAATAGTTATATAAGTGGTAAAGCAGTAAAGCAGGCTGCAATCCAGGAGACTCCTGGATTGCATTGAGAATAACTTCCTGGTCTGGATATTAGACAGACTGACCAGAGAGGAAGCATAACTGGACCTGGTGCTCACCAACACAGAGGAGCTCATTAAATATGATAAGATTGGAGGCACTCTGGGCAGTAGTGACCATGCCCTGTCTGAGTTCACAGTCTTGAGGAATATGGGCTTGGTAAAAAGCAGAGTCAAGACCTTGAACTTCAGGAGAGTGAACTTCAGGCTATTTAAGGAATTACTGGATAAGACCCTTTGTCCTTAAGGACATAGAAATAGAACAGAGCTGGCAGCTCTTTAAGGACATCTTACGACAGCACAGGAGCTCTCCAACACCCAGCATAAAAAACCAAGCTGAGGAGGCAGGAAATTGACATGGATAAACAAGGACCTGCTGGATAAACTGAGGTATAAGAAAATGTACAGGCAGTGGAAGCAAGGATGTGTGGCCTGGGAAGAATAGAAAGGAAAACCCAGGGAACTACAGGGCAGTGAGCCTCACCTCTGCACCTGGTAAGATCGTGGAACAGATCCTCGTGGAAACTAAGTTAAGTCACACACAAGATGAGGATGTGATCTGAGACAGCTCACATGGCTTCACCAAGGGTAGACTGTGCCTCACCAATCTAGTGACCTTCTATGACAGAGTGACAGCATCAGTCGTTCAAGGAGGGACAAGTGATGTCGTCTGTCTATACTTGAACAGGGCCTTTGACATGGTCCCACACCACATCCTTATCTCTAAACTGGGGAGATATGGGTTTGAAGGGTGTGCTACCCAGTAGATAAGAAATTGGTTGGAAGGTCACAGTTTGTGGTCAACACCTCTATGTCCAGCTGGAGGCCAATGACAAGTGGTGTTCATCATGGATCCATCTTGGGACTGATACACTTGAACATCTTTATCAGTGACATAGATGATGGGATCAAGTGCACCCTCGGTAAGTTTGCAGATGACACCAAGCTGAATGGTGCAGTTGATGTGATAGAACGAAGGGATGCCATACAGAGGGACCCAAACAAGCTCAGAAGTTGGTCCCATGTGAACCTAATGAGGTTCACATCTCATCAGTGTTTTTTTCTTTTTTTACAAAGGACTATTAATTGCTTATTTACTTATATACCTCTCAATTTTAAAATAGTTCTCTCAGCCACAAACCAGATGTTAGAATTTTAAGCACTTTAGTATATATGACCTATTTTTCATTTCATTAGATTTCTGTCTTTCTGCTTTCTAAGGCCGTAGCCCCTAACGACACATTCATGATATGTATTTTGTTTTGTTAGAACTTAAATTTGCAAAAATGTTCTTCTTTAAATGACTTAAATTTACAAAAATCCTCTTTCTTAAAGGTTTGTATGCAGATGAATTTTGAATTCTTTTGAATGTCTAGCAGAAAGTAACACAGTAAGATTATATCTGTCATTCCTTTGAAAATGGTGATAAAAATCCTCGTACCACAGCAGATCACTGGACACTTAGTTTTCGGCATGTTCTCTGCAGAAAGATCTGTTTGAAATCCTGATTTTAATACTTAGACCACAGTAGCTTTTCCAGACACCTGGTGTCTTACTTGCAACATTTCCTGCTGAATCCCTGTATCTTTGACATCCAAGCCAGATGCTGCTTTACAATAGAACTGATATGAGGATGAAGAGCTTTTTGGCAGAAGTGTACATTAATGTTCGACATCACCAAAGGATCAATAACAAAAAGCTTTGCTGATTAAATCAATATATCCATCCCATGCCTAATGCCTTCAAAAAGTTGCATGATGCCCAACTTCTCTGGGCTAATGCAAATTATTCATTAACTATGAATATGTGAAGCCCCTTCATTTTTCTTTGGCAGTTTTTAGATCTCCTAATGTGTTTTCTCTTCCCAAGGGAACATAAATCTTTATGTTTTAAAGAGTCTTGAGATATCTGGTGGTTTTCAAATGAAACCAAGCTGTTGGATCTCTTTGTGGAGGAACTGAATTTTTGGGGGGTTAAGAAAACTAGACAGCTCTGATTGAATGAAGAGCCAATCAGTGATATTCTTAGTGGTCATAGTTTTACATGGAACTAGATGAAACAAACTGTGCAAGTTAATTGTGAATGTTAACAAGATTTTATTCATCATTAATTTCTTTTTTTTTTTCTTTTTTGAGAATCACTTCAGCTTCTTATTCACCTTGACTTTGCCTTCTGCAACTACTAGTAGGATTCTTTCCCATAACAGATAGTGGTATCACGTAGCATTTAATTTAATTAAAGCCATGCTTACTTGACTTATCTGATCTCAGCAAAGGGAAAGGGAACTACTCCTGAAGGTAAGATTTCTCTGTTTAAATTTTAGAAAGATTGTAATGAATAACAGAAAGAATGAAAAAGGAAGAAAAGAGGTATTGGTAAGGAGGTGACAGAAAGGTAAAGGAAATTTATACTTTGTATTTTATGGATGAAATTAATAGAAAATATTGTGGAAGCAGGAAAGATGTTAGTATGAGCTGAGCCTGTGTTTGTGTGATAGCTGAGAGATAAATATAATGTGGATCTTGGCACAGAAACAGATGCCTGAATAGCTTCTGGAATCACTTCTCTTTTAGTGTTCATTGTGGATATACAATGGAGTTGTTTGAGAGGCATAAATAAATGTGACTCATAAATTTAACTATGTTAGGCTAACAAGTTGCAATAAACTAAATAAAATAAGGAAAGAAATCTGTGGAACACAGAACGCTGCACTAGTACACTAGAAATGAAATACAGTTCATGTTCCCATCTGGAGGAGCACTCGTGGCTTATCTCATAGGTTATTTGGGAACAGGTTGGGACACATAGCCCATGAGAACCTAGAGTAAGCATCTGCTAGATAGGTATAAATCACTGCAAAACTGCAGCTGCATTTCTGAAGTGAACAACAAGACATGTTCCCATTAAATTTTCCCTTGTCTGTGTCTCTGTTTTAGTTTCTTCATTTTCTAAAGAAGACAGGACTTGAAGCATTGACCAAGACTGTGGGAAAGTTCAGCTTCAAGCTCAGACAGTGTCCAGCTCTACAGACTGGAGTACATTGTTTTATTTCTCTTTGCCTCTTTTCATGTAGCTCCTGTCTTTATACATTTTCTTCTTATAAGTCATTGAGCAGTATGTACAAACTGCAACTGGAGTAAGGATTAAAATTTAGGAATCTCACAACGTCATTGCTGGCTGATGGGAGACCTGTGATACGGGAATACACTGGCCTGGTCATGTGAAGAGAAGAGGTTGATGTCTGACTGTGATCAGACTCGGATATTACAACACAGCTTATGAAGCAGCTCTTGGGTTGATTTAAATCACAGATACAATCACTATGAAAAAGAGGTGAAAATCATAGCTCAGTATGATGGCCATACGTTTGTGTCTTGCTCAGAAGCTTCTTCACAGAAGGTCAGCTATTTCTTAGGTAGGACTGAGGGCTGCTAGAGGAGAGGGGACAAACCATTCTCCCACCTGCCTTAACCTGCACCTTTTTGGCTGTGAGAAAACCATCCTTCTCAAGGGTAAAGACTGGCCCTAACTCCTTCTTGCCTGAAATTTGGTAATTAGAAGCCTTTCTGGGAAACAGAATCATTAGCTCATATAGGATGAACTGGTCTAAAATTCAGGACCCCTCTCACCTCAGTGAGCATGTGTGGCTTTCATCTCTCCTTGCATGTACCCTGGTGGTGATTTCCCCTTTGCTTCTTATCTCCCTGTGAGTTGAACAGACCTGCTCTGTTGTGCTCAATACTGGGCAAGGTACATTGGCCTAACAGTGCGTGTTGAATTATGTTTGTACTCTTTACTTAGGTGACTGCCTGGGGAATTTTAAGATTTCTTTTATATATATATATTATTATTATATTATATATTATATATTATTATATATTATTATATATTATTATATATTATTATATTATATTATATATTCTTTACTGAAAAATATCACTGGAACACAATTTACATTCTCTAATTGATTCTCATTGATTCGTGGAGAGATTATTTCTTGGATCTTTCATTCCTTCACCTTTCATGAGATTATCTTCATTTACTGGGGCTTTGCAGAAGGTCACATCTCTTAGCCTTTTCACTCAAAGCAACATTTTAAAAGTGCAGGGATTCAAAATGTTTTGCAAATCCAGTCCCACATCCCTTCTTCACAAAAGAAGAAATGTATGAAGGTCTGTTTTGAAACAGGACAGTAATCCTTGCTTCAGCTCTACACGGTCTGCTTTTACCAGTGCATAACTTTCAGAAAGAAAACTGAGCTTAAAAAGTCTCCAACAGTTCTAATGAGAGTTTCGTGTGAGCAACAGCTCTGGACTTTGTCCCAGGAGAAAAATATCGTCCTTGAATATTTTGTAAATCACTGCGAAAATGTTGGAAATGTTTTTTCTAGCTTCTCTTTGAAATAGCACTGAGACATAGTTGTCAGAGACATTCGTTTCTTTATTTATTTGACACTCAAAGCAGATTATTTTGTTTTGTCATTTTGTTGCAATAAGCCTTTACCTTAAACTCTCACTGTACTGATACTTACAATTTTTTGTCTATTATTATTTTTATTACTATGCCTATTAATGCTTTTTCCAGTTGGAACCCTAATATCGTTGTTTTTATAATGCATAAACTGATGCAGTCAGCTGCATATTTCAGGATCTTCTACATTATGTGTCATGTGAATTACCTGCAAAACTGCTTTGCAGGTAGTTCAGTCAAAAAGCCCTGGCCAGCCAGAAGATGGAGAGCAGAAATGTTGCTAGTTATCTTCCAAACATCTTCTCTTAGTAATCAGTAATGATAAGGGATTGAAAATGAAATTAAAATTCTTTTGTAATTTCATTATCCTGGAAGTGATTTTATAGCCTGCTGAGAATTAAACATTGAAGTACAGCACAGTGTACAAAATAATTCCTGTTTTAATACATTTTTACAGCCCTCAGAGGAGCAGAAGCACAGCTCAGCTCAGCATTTGCTTGTGTATTACTCAGCTTTCCAGGTATTTAATTCAAAATGAAAATTAAACAATATTCTTTTTACCAGAGCAGTTCATCCAGAACTAGCTAAAAAAAATAATTTTTCATTTCAAAAGGCTCTTACTCAAACCCTTTCAAGGTTTCTTTTTAATTGTTTAATCCCCAAATTGGAAACCCAGAATCCCCTGCAATAAAAGATGTGGAGCCCCTATGCACTAATTGCATTGCCTGCCCATTACAGCTGATATGCACTAGTTAAAAAGCCATGATACTGTGCATAAAAGCATAACGCCTGAAATCGAATTCACATGGTATCCAACTCTGATGAATTTTTCAAGAGGTTCTGCTAGACTTTCAGTTATCCATGTAAATAAAACATTAGTATTTTAGGTTTATTTTGATAATTCCATCATTAAATCCTAAATAATAGAAGAAATCGTGTTCAGTTAACCAGGTTCCTGAGTTCTGCAGCAGATGTAGGATTAGTCAGTGGTGGACTTGATGCTGAGATCACTGCAGACAGCAACTAGCGAGTCAGAGATGGACAGTTCAGCTGAAGCAGAAGCAGGAGAGAGCTGCCTAACTTCTTTCACAGGATTTTCTCCTAGGGTCTGGTATGAATCCAGCCAAGAAAAAAAGTGTGTTACTCTTCAGTTAATCCTTGAATTGAACTGACTGTTTCCTTCGCAGTGACTTGCCTCCCATGCCTCTCTTTGCTTTCCTTCTAATTTCTCCAGTGCTGGGGAGCCTCTGGTCACCTCTGGGATGCTGTGCTGGCTTCTTTGCCTTCACACTATGGTTTATGGCAGCAACAGGAGCAGGGTTTAAGAATTGGCTGGAATATAATGCATGTTGGCAGAGGTGCATGTGGAGAGAGTCCTAATGTCCTGTATCCTCAGCACATGTTAAATACAGCGGAAAAATTGATTTGGTTGCTGCACTCTTGATTCCTCCTTTCTGATGTGATGCTCCCCTCCTTTGTTTTTGTTCTTTTTTTTTTTTTTTCTATTTATTTATTTTTTGCTTGTTTTGGATATTTGTTTTAATTCATTTGAAATAATTGAAGGCGCCATTCCTTTGAAACTAATGAAAATGCTCGTTGATCCATAATCTTTACATTCTCCACTGAATCCAGCATTTTCAGTATCAGCCCCAGCAGCAGTATCTGCTGCCTTTGAAGTCTTTGATGTCTCCACAGCTCAGGCTGAAGGCATTCAAAAGGGAGAAAGTAGCAGGTCGGGGGAGGTAAGGAGGAGAGGAAGGATTTTTTCTTTACCTGCAACCACTCTTTATACTGTGAATGGCAGAATTAGAACACTTAAAAAAAAAATAAAACAACTCATTGATTTTCCCTTCAAAAGAAGTTTCGGCCTAAGCCACAGTTATTTGAAAGCCTTCTTGGGTAACAAAGTGTGACCTGATGAGGTTGGAACTGCAAGTGCCCTTTTTAGGGGGTAAGAAAGAAAGAGTGGATTTTCCAAAGATCTTATTTCCACTGTTTTAAAATACCCTGGACAGGAATCAAAGCAGCTATACATTTTTTGGAGGGAAAGCCATGAGAAGAAATACAGTATTAAAACAGATTATAATTTGCACATCATTGTATTGCAATTTTGTCTCACTATTCAATTCCTCATGACGGGAAGGGTATTGTTAAATAAAAAGGTCCCAGCTGGATAGTGGGGCTACCAAGCAACCTTGTAGGGACTTCTTTCAGAACCGCATTCGAGGCAGGAGGTTTGATTAGAGCAGGCTTGTGGAAGGCAGCAACGAAGAGCAGATATCATGTGGTTCACCGCTGCCTCACGGTGCAGCCAAAGGGTAGTCATGTTGCAAGAAGAACATGCAGACAGAGTCACATTGTCTCTGGCCAGCTGGAAAAGAGAGTGGAACAGGACGCTCAAGTCAATAGGAAGGATGCCTTTATCAGATAGATAATATAAATCTGGGCATATTTCAGCACAAAGATGCCTATGCATTCACTGAGAAAGGTTGGATGAAAGAATTTCTGCAAGCGTGTTCTGGGCTAGTTGATATCTGTGACAGTTCTAGCAAGAGTACAGGTAAGAAAAGCAGTAGTGAAAGTAAGATGTGCTATTTAATTCTCCTGATTTGCAGTACTCTAAATGCAGTGCAAATGGTGAAAATAAAGTGTAGTCTATGTTGCTTATCACCACGAGTAATTACATTAGTCAAATAAATTATACTATGATCCAAAGAAACTGTCGGATACATTCTCAGGCAGAAAGAGACTTTTGGCTGTTAAGGTTAAAAGTAAGAACAGAATGACTATCTTTGCTACCAAAAAAGATAACAAAAGAAACCCAGAAAAATTGCCTGACAAGTATATGAGTTTACTCAAATATGCTCAACTGCATTTTCATTATTAATGAGATGTAACAAGAAGTAGAGATACCTTTAAACACAATATTTCCAGGGCAATGCCAAATAGGAAAGGACCGAGATATCACACACACAAAAATTTCTTTTAACCTTATATTGCAGTACTTGACAATAAATGCAATATCACTTGATGTGTGCTACTCTTTTGGTTGAAAATAAAGCAACGAATAATAAACATTATGCTAGCATGTATTGCATAATATGCAATACAAATGTTTTTCAGCAAGGTTAAGAAAACTCATCGTTTTGAAATGGAGTAACTAAATTTTTAAAATAATAATGTATATATAATGAAATATACAGAATGTTCCCTAACATCCCAGTTGGGAAGCCACACCCTTCTCCTTACCCATGAAGATTAATTCTCCTTTGTGCATTTGCTAGAGCTTTCCCTGTGTGATGGTTAAATGTTGGAATTAATGAACCTTTCATCATTTCATCTGGAAAACAATTGGAAGTTGAATATTTCTTTTACTGTCACCCATTTAGAAATGTTGTGTATATTTATTTTCTTAATCTTGCCCTAGTTCTCCTAGCTTTAATCCCTTAAATAACTGAACAATTTTTTCACCGTTTAAGGTTTTTACTTCTAAAAGTAGCCTATAGGTTACCATTATGATTTCTTTTTTTATCGCATCTTTCATTTTTTGCTCTCTTAATTCTAATCTTCTATCATTTAATTCCCTTTCTAAGAACTTCTCTCTCGTTCGTTTTCGTGTGATAATAGTGCTGCAGATTGAACCCTGTTTCTGAGGCATGGTCAGAAAATGGAGAAGGACCTCTCAGTCTCATGGGTTGTTAGTGATATGAATTGTGCTCTCTTAAATTTTCTTCAGGGGCTCACTCATCTTCCATTTTTTTAATAATTTTTGTGTTTGAAATTTATTTTGAACTGCCTGACTTTGAACAAAGCTAGTCTATTGGCTGTAAGCAACCTGCTTTATCTGCTTTTACCTCATTATCCACTATTCGTAGCACGCAATCTCTAACTGTCTGATTAAGATGTATGTTTTGGAAAGAGATACAGGAAATATCTTGATGGTAACATTAATATTTTCAGTGGGGACAAATAATCACAAATCATTTTCTTATTTTCAATAGTCTCATTAAAAAATCTTGCCTGCTAATATGACAGAAAGCAATGTTTGAGGTAATGTTTGCGTGTGATACAATACATTCGTCAACATCCCATCAATATAATGTTTTTCTTTGTTTTTTTGCTGGGTTGTTTTTTAAAATAATGAATCATCCATTATATTCTTAAAAAAGAAGTAGCCCTTTGGCTAAATGGAGCATGTGCACTCTTTGTTCAGCCTGTCAGCTACAAAAGGAATTAGTGTCATGGGGAAAAATAATAATTACATTCCTCTCTGCTCACATGATATTAAGAAGAATAAAATTTGGCAGGCCTGTTGGGCAACCTGAATTTTTCTTGTTCCTAAAATCTTTAATGTTTTACACTCTGCATACTGCTATGGTTTGCAGAAAGAGTTTTTGATATCTACAAAACTTGTATTTGTCATCCTATTTTATATAGCATTTGAGCCTGTGAACTGAAAGATTTTTCAGACAATGAATGTGCAAGCATTGATTTGAAGGCTTGCTTGTCAAAGTCCATTTCAGTTTTGCAGTTATAACCTCTTAACGGTGGGTTTGTATCTCCTTAGTGTGTAGCTTAACAGGTGGTATAAATATAGTTATGCCAGAAGACACCGTATGTGAGTCTGTTTTGATTACTGGGATCCGCATGACTGTTCAGGAGTTATACAAGCAACGGGGGTTTCAGAGCTTCAACACTGAAGGTTACCTTTCTTCAACTATCTTTTAAAATTTAAATGAACAAACAATCATTTGTTATGATATAAAATTAATGTGTGGCTCCATTTGTGCTCCAGGTAGAAGAGAGATATTTTAGAATAAAACTCCTATTCCCAGGTAGCACACTGGGGTAGTCAACTATTGATCTTATTCTAACTTATGAAATCCACCAACATTTTCAATCTGAGTTTTGATCTAATTGTTGTAAAAACGTCCTATACACTAAAAGCTACTGATGACCTTCAAAAGTACCTAACAAAGGCTTGTTCTCTGCTTTAGGAGATTCAGTATTTCAACTACTTTTCAAAAAGGTACATTGGATTCTTCATATGATTGTGGTTGATGAAGCGACTCTGAGGGATAGCTCTACTCTCATTTGTCCATTTGTTAATACAATATTTTTCTTCAATAGCCAGACAATTTTTAAAAAACCCCAACCCTTATACATTTTCAGATTCCCTAGGGGTTTCTATTGCAATTTGTGACTTTTTTGTCCTCATACATTTAAGTTTTGAGTGATATTTCTATTATATCTATTTTTTATTGTACTGTAAAAATTGTGATTATCTTAAAACTATTCCAGTTTTTGCCAACTGTTCAGGAAATCTCTCTCCTAGACTTTATCCTTAAGTTGAAAGATTTTCTATTTGTTTAATTTTATAAGCTTATTCCTCCTATCTGTATTGATGGTGATACAATTGCTTCTATGATCTATATTTGGAAAGTTGAGAGCCTCTTTTGTTCTTAGTCTCCCCCTGGAGCTCCATATTAAGTGTTGCCAAGTTGTAATTCATCCTTGCAGAAATATCCTAGAGTTTATCTAATATTGGACCAAATTTTTCTGAACTGAAATAAGAGAAGTTATAGCAGGGACTAATTTAGTCCAGTGTATGCAACCTAAGTTGGATTGAAGAATTTCTTTCCTTCAGGCCTCCTTAGCCAGTATGGCTGTTGACTGTGACTTCCTGCCATCTAGATTTACAGAGAATGGGAATTGTGGTTGGCTGAAGATTTTGCCTTGATTTTCTTTTTCTCAAATACTCTGCCCTTTGCATACAACAGTTCATATGGTGGGATGGGAATGGTAAAACAAAATATATCGCCTTCTTCATGTAATGTCTTTAATCTAATGCACCATATGGATCTCCGTGGTAAAGCTTAAAAATATGAAGAAAAGCAGAGATAGAAAGTAGAAGTACAGCGAAGGAGGAAATATGGTTTAGATCAGATCAGAAATAGATGGTGAGTCGTCATTCACTACAGGATCCATTTCAAAGTTCTGCAGTAAAGAAGTTAGGGGCACCATGTTCATGAGTTCATGATAGATGATGAACAGCGTGGTCTCTGCAGACTGCCGCTATAAAATCTGAGGCTTGGCACAGCCACAGAGGAAGCAGGAGGGCTGGAGGCATGTGTAGGAGCAAGTCTGGAGAAGAAATAGATTGATTAAACTTGTCAGAGTTCCCACTGCAGCCCCTTCTTTAGTACATGCCGAGCCTGATGCAAGTTGACTGATGCACACCAATTCTTTGCACTTCTTATCAGGCTTGGAATTAATGCTGGGCAGAAGGGCAGTTGGCACAGTGAACATGTAGGCATATCATACACAAAATTATCCCACCACTTCACAATTTTAAGCTATCAGCAGCTCAGACATGTTTTCGACATGAGGAATTCCAGCTGTATTTTGAGAGATGACAAGACTTCTCAGAAAAGCAAAGCCAGGATTCTCACGGTAGGCTGGCTAGAAATGAAATGCCTGCCTCCCATCTGGCTTCCTCTCTCACATTCACTTTGCTGCCTGGAGAGAGAGACCAAAGCTTAAGGGAGACCAGTAGAGGAGGCACCAGTAGAGAGAAGCCTTACACTCTCCCATCTGGAAGATGCTTGGTCATTCTAATGTTGCCACATCAGATATTCCCATTCCCCAGTGCAGCACCAGGCCAGCCTTCTGCAGGAGTATGTTTATGGGAAGATTTGCAGTAGTCCCAGGAGCCAATGTGCCAGTGAGGGAGACAAATTCCAGGAAAAGAGGATGAGATTCAGGAGAGAAATGTGTTTGTTGGTTGATGGCAACAATAAAAAATGAAATAATACCATGGTCCAACCAGTCTAGGGCACGTGTTGACTGGAAACGGGGCTGCTAAAGCAAGAAGTAAATGTTGCAGTTCTAGCCTGAAGAGCAATAAACATTTTAGATAACACCTGAACAAATGTTTTTATTTTTTAATGTGATCAGCTGAATCTCTGTGTTCCTTCCAGCCAGGCATATCCCAGCTCTGTGGCTCTGTAAACTCTTTTTACTGTTGCTATTTACATTAACGAAAAAAAAAAACCTACACCAAAAAACTAGATGCTTTGATTCCTCTGCATTCATATGTTCCCCTTCCACAACTCAGCGCAGAATCAGCGATGAATGCAGATCTGATGCTGATGACAGATAAGAGAGCTTATCAAAGGGAAGTGCTGAATTGACGGAAGGGTAACCTCTTCCTCTTTCTTTGTAGGATGTTCTCCAGAGGTGAGTAAAGTTTAAATCTGGTGTAAATCATACTGTACTCAATCAAAGAATTTAAATGACTTGCAGATTTTAAGTATTTTCTGCACTGAGCCTGAGTATGTATTTGCATTTTAGTTTTCTTGTGTGCAGACGTGATATCTACAGTCCCCTATCTTTACTGTATCATTAGAAATTTTTACCATTACAATTGGTGTTATTGCTAATCTTATAACTTTGTGTTAATTTATTGTCTAAAGACTTCAGAAATAGATGTTGTAACTGATGGGCTTCTCTTGTTATAAAAGATGAGTCTTGTTTACTGGCTTCAAGGCACGTGCTGGCTGTGCTGAAAAAGTACAGAAAAGAATGATATGTAACTTAGAGGGAACAAGAGTAGGACTTCCCGAACACAGAGGTTTCTGAGTTTGTGCAACTGAGAATGCCTGAATAAGAAAAATGGCAGCTTTTAATGGCTTGTATTGAGCTAAGTTTGCTTGACTTTCTGTTCCCTCTCTGTAAGTACACAGAACAAATCCAGGAGCAGGGTTGATCTGTGCCACTGATTCCTCAACCAATTGGAAAGGTTCTGAAAAGTCACAGCCCTGCCCACTCACACCCAGCCACGTGTACTATCAGGACAATGGTGTTTTGTTTCAAAAACCTGTGTGTTTCCCTTGGCACTAAGCATCCTGCGTGCTGAGGAGTGACACCAGTCGGGCTGAAAACGATACTTAGACTTCCATTTTCTCCCCTCTGTATTCCCTTGCATCTCAAGCAACTTTATCTTACAATTTCAGCAGGGCACTTCCAGATTTGAGTTTAGAGTTTGACTGAAATTAACCTTCTGCAAAACATCCTTGAAAAGTTAGAACTGTGTTAGGCAGAGCCAGACATCACAGCTTGTCACAGAAGCAATTATTCTTCTCTGAGTCTTGAAATGGTCAAGGACCTTCCAAACCTTCCTCAGTCCCACAGCACTCCATATTTAGAATACACTGATGTCATCCCTTCCTTTTCCTCACCCTAGTAGCAACAGCAAGCTAATTGAGAACTTTTTCATTTCAGACTCCTTTTTCTTTCTGAAAGGGATGAATGTTATTTAAGATTTCATCCCACCCACCATGTGAAACTAATAGGTCAGCTTAATTATGGGAAAAGTATGTGTACGAGTATTAAAGAAAAAACCCTGAGAAAATATATTTGAATGTTTATTGCTAATGAGATCTAATGATACCAAACAGAGCGTGCTGCTCTAAGTATTCCACTGTGATATATGTTTTTAAATTCTACTGAAAGAAACACTGGAATAAGTTAGAGTGCCACTTAGAAAGACACCCTTGAGGGAAAGTAATAGGCACTGGGGAGTATTATTTCAGAAGGTGGGCCCAATTATACATATTACACATATATTTCCTTCTGAACATACATCTTTTCTTTCTTTTCAAACAGTCAAAATTCCCAACTGGTTTCACCGGGAGTTATAGCTAAAGCAGAAATAAGCTTCAGGTTACAGTCAACGTCAGTTTTCTGTGATATATGAAAAAGACATGTAAGGTTAAAAAATTTGCTGTTACCTCCTGTGGCTCAAAACACTTGACTGATCGGAATTAAGCTTCATGAATGACAAGAATTAAATGTATTGATGAAACATCTTTAATGCCTTTAAAATGGTTCAGACTGTGTTATATGACAGGGAACCTCACAGACCCAAGAGATCCCTGGCATTGGGAATTTAACATGGCATCCAGAGGGATATTTCCAGGCACTGCTCATAAGTAGAGGGAGAAGATCAAATCACATGCTTCAACAGAGCTGGCTCAAAGCTTCATAGTGGTGGATAAAATTGAAACATTGTCACTGCAGACTAAACCTTGTTGGAGTAACATTTTTCCCACTGTGAGAAGTAGAGAAGAGCCTTGTTAGCTTGGAAACCTGGGATAATACACTTAAGCTATTTGCTTTTCAGAAAGCAGCAGCAGGCCTAAGGTAGTATACCAAAAGCAACGCTCACATGGCAGGGATGGCTGCCACTGCTGATACCCCACAGCCTTTCCTTTCCTGGAGCTCTGATATGGTCAAAATAGGCAGGCAGTGGGATCACTGTGCTGCCACTTGCACACTGTGATGTTAGGCAAGGGTCCTGGATGCAATGGTAGGATGCACTGGACTGCATTGCTCCTCATGCACTTGTGTGAGTGCTGTTGGTTCCAATGCAGGGATGTAGTGATTTCTCCTGGGCAGGTAGGCCATGGATAAGTGCTGAATGCTTTTCGTGGGTTACATGAAGATCTCATGTTCACATCCCAGTGACTCTATCATAGCAGAGACTCAGGAGGAAAAGCAAATTTTCTCTCAATTTGTTTTTCCTTCGAATGAATGGCCATGTAGTTCAGCTAGAGAGAAAAGCACAACATGGAAGCAGACAGATTTGCATAAAATAGTGCTTGTTTCATTTTAGGGAAATACGTGGAATCAGACATCACTGTCCTTCTCTGGTGGCAGATTTCTATTTTGCTTATAGCCAGGATGCATAATTCACTTAGATAAGTGTTAGTGTAGTCTTTTTCACTTTGAGGATGCAAAACATCATGAGTAAGTTTCTGATACTCGTTTTTCTTAGTGTAACTTTTATTTATGTGTATGTAGAGATATTTTAATGTAAGGATTATCAAGGCTAGTGCTAGGCTTGAAGAAAACTCCTGCAGAGCTTGTATTCCTGCATATATCCAGAAAAATTACATCTTTTTTGCCTTATTACCATCCAGTCTCACACTTCAAGCTAGTTTTTAGAATTAGAGAAGACCCCAGAAGCTGCAGTATGTGAGAGATTAATGCAGTACAAAATCTCTAAATGAATGGGAAACAAAAGGGATTTCTATGATACAGTGAATATCAATAATGTCTGAACTGAAGCTCACTGAAGGTATGGGAAAAATTACAATTTACATTCAAAGACTTTGAATGAGATCATGTTTTGTATTGAGAATTCTGAAGTAATTATTTCCTTCATGTGCTTTTCTATTTCCAATTATTTTAATTTCTATGTAGTGGGGATTATAGCTACTATGGAAAAACTCTTGAATACTCTATACTTAAAACATCAGTGGCATTTTATTTTAAAAAAATCCCTAGAAAAACAGATTTTCAAAAGTTTTAGCACTGCAATTCTCCCTCAAAGAAAATGAAAAGGTCGGTTTTTTTGGTAGGTGGTGACAACTTTTAGCTTGCTGAGCTGCTATAGATTTTTGTGGGAATTTAAAGTTCAGGTGTATCAGACACTGGCTTCAGATATAAACTGAAGCTTGTTTGGATCTCTCATTGCCTCCTAGTATATCACTGGGGCATGAATAAGTTTTTGCTTTTGATTTTGTTTCAAAATGACAAAAAAAAAAAAAATGCACACAAACAAACAGAGATTTTCCATGAGGTATGAATCCCACTCTTTGATGGATAAGTCCTTGTATAAAATGTATGTGGAAGTTGAGACCTGTTGGGCTTTGATCCATAATCCTGCAAAGCATTGAAATCATACTACTCTTTCAAAACAGAAGACACAAAATAAAGCAACCTTCCTGTGGGAAAGGTGATTTTTTTGTGTTTTTCAAGTAAGTGTAAATTAAGAATGTTCAACATTACCTTAGAATGGGTAAAAAAAGCAACAAAAGTCACACAAAATCCTCCTGTGAAATAATCACAACAAGAAAGTCAAGTATGTAAAGTAAAGCACATATAAAAAAAACACAGTAGGTCCTAGAAACAAATATTGTATACTTCCTGGCCATTTATAAAAATGCATGCTTTTCTATCCCTGATAAAGTTTAGTGTATTTTGTGAAATAAAAGGTTTTACGTTTGTGTGTAGTAGATGTGCAAATCTAAGTACATTACCTGAATGCCATCATTCATGGCAAAACAAAAGGAAAAACCCTCTTTCATATACTCAGTTTGGTCACCTTATATATCCTGCAATGCCTCCACAAGGTTTCAGAATTGCAGATATATTTAATGGAGTCTACCTTTATTTCCTATTCCTAGCCTTAAAGAGTCAGCCATGCTTACCTTTCTATTTATCACTACACAGAACTAATGCTTCCATCAGTTTTCTAAATTAAGACCACAAACCTTTCATTTTTGTGTAAGCTATGAAGATGCTTTCCTGTATCATGTTGTCCCCTCTAATATATTGTTTTGGTATTTTGTATCTCTCATAGTTGGTAAGAGTATTTTGCAAAGTAACTTATAACTGTTTTCCCCTAATCTTTTATTCATAAAAATAAAGGCATACTGCTAATAGCAGCTTGCAATATAACCTTCCAATTTTCCAGAGATTTACTGTGGCTTCCTCTTTTTTTCTTTTCTTATCTTTGTTCAGCAGTGCTACCAGCTCCGTCTTTTGGTCTCCCTTGTATTCTGTGGTGCTGCACCCAAGCAGAGTTCAGTTCTTCTCTTGGTTTCCTGTAATAATGATGGCAATGGCAGCAAATAATAAAAAAAAAAGATTAGTGTTTTTAATATCCCTGGAATAATTTTCTCTGGCTTCTGAGAGTAGCCAGACCTTTAATTAGTATACAGAAGCTAGTCTTCCTTTTTTTTCCTCATTGTGCTGAACAAAAGACTTTTCTATTAAAAACAAATGGAAGACAGGAAGTAATAAAAGGTAAACTATCTGAAATGTCAGCATAACTGTTATTCTCATAATGATTTTACAAATACAGTAATAATACAGAACAGAAAAAAAAAAAAAAAAAAGAAAGCCAATGTAGAGTTTATTTGAAGTGTTCTATGACACACAAGCAAGAACAGTGCAAAATTTCTCATGCCACTGATTGGTGAAAGAAACAGTAATTCCTAGGGTTTGATTTCTGACATTTCAAGATAAGCTTGAAATGTCAGAATTTCTAAATTAGGTTGAATTAATTGCGCATCATAGCTGCTATATCTCTTCACAAAAAGGAAACTACCTTAGCGTTAGTTCACATTTTACCTAGTTCACTAGTTACCTTAGTTCACATGTAGATACCTCTGCAGTATACTAAACCTACACACATACCTCATGTAACTTGAAAAACTGGGAGGGATGACGAGAGTAACATGTTGCATGTCACACGGTACCATGTCTTGGATGATATTTAATGATTTACTGTCATGGATGTAGGGTGAAAAAATTGAGTACTGAAACAAAATAATAAATCCTTTGAAGGTAAATAAATTGAAAGAAATGCTTGAGGTCCACAAGGCATTTAATTGTAAAAGGAGATATTTTCATTTCATTTTCAGTGAAGGCAGCATTCAAAATGATGAAATATCTCGAAATACAGAAATGGTGCATTTTTATTGTCTCTACTTATAATAGTCATATAGTAATACGATTGATAATATCATCACAGGATAAGGACCTCCATTCAACAAAGTCCTTCTGTATAGAGTTATTTTAAGTCCAAACTTAAATTTCCTGTAATTATTTTTTTTCTTGGTCTCAGGCCCAGATTTATTATATTTTTGAGCAGTATGCCATGTGCACAAATGTGAATTCAAAACATAAAACTCAGGCAGCTCAGAAATCCTTGTACATTGCTTTGAGGTCAACTGAAACTTGAGTAAGGTGCATTAGGGAAGTAGAATAATACATGTTTAATGTGTCAAGTAAATACATAAAGAAACTAAAATTAGCCCTTGGTGCTGCTTCAGGAAGGGAGAAGGAAATCCATGGAGAACAGGGGTGGAAGCACTATGGGTTGTCTGAGCAATGGTATAGATGAGATGACGCCATGAAAGCGCAGGGTCTTTGTGATGAGAAATCAGTTTCCTCAGCGATGTCTTAAAGTGAGCCCTAGAAACAGTCCTTACAGGCATCCATCTGTATTGGCCTTGCTGTGCCAATAAGCTCCATGGAGAGCCATGGACATCTTGCCAGGACAACACGGCCCCTGGGCCTAAATGGTAGAAGAGAATCATAGCAGATTTATTCAAGTTATTAGGCCTCAAGTTGCACCGGGGAATGTTTAGGTTGGATATTAAGAAAAGTTTCTTCTCCAGAAGAGTGGTAATGCACTGGAACAGGCTGCCCAGGAGGTGATGGTGTCATAGCTCCTGGTGCTGTCTAAGAAGTGTGGAGATGTGGCACTGGGGGACATTGTTTAGTGGGCAATATTGGTGATAGGTGGACGGTTGGACTAGTTGATCTTAGAGTTCTTTTCCAAACTTAATGATTGTGATTCTCTGATTCTGTGATATCGATTCTGTAATAAAATCAGATTATCAGTACCATTATGTACATTAATATATTTAAAGAAGGTACTTAGTCACCTGAGAACAAGATCACCAGTTTGAACTAGTGTTTTTCTGGAACCAATTGCTGGTGACTATACTAGAGATACGTTAAAAGAAATTCAGATCAAAGAGTAAGCTAACATTGTCTTGTTCTCCCTCTGAAGTTTCTGAATTGATTTTATATACAATAGGATGGAGAAGGGAGAGAAGAAACTTGACTTTGAAATTTGCTTGCTTTCTGCTTAAGAAAAGAGATGATGTGCATAAATGTCTCCCACTTTTTATGTTGTGCATTTTTTCTCTCAATAGCACTTCTGGGCTTGATGGCTTTTAATCAGTTTTCATCCAGTGACAGATTCATGTTCTCCAGTTGTATGAAAGTGTCTGGCATAAATGCTTGTTGCTTCCATAGCTGTATTCTTTTAAAAAAGTGTCTGTCACAAGAGAACTTCAGGCATCAGAACTGCTTTTTTCCCTTCTTCTTCACTCCTATTCTGTACCACTGCACTGATGTCTCATTATACCTGTACAAGAAAGGCTATTATCCTTCACACGTTTAGCTGCTGATCTAAATGGAAGTACATTATCTAAATAGTTGAATCAAGGAGCATACAACTAAAGCTCATTTCAGTGTGATCTGTATTTCTTGGTGCTTTAGCAGGTTAACAGCTTCCTGTGAAATTATCTTATTCAAGGGTTTTCACCATAATTTGGTCATCATGTGGTCTAGACCAAACGGTAATAAGAACTTGCAGAAAATCTGCAGTTCATTTTCATTTTACATCTCAGGGGGACAATGGGTCTTCTCTAAATAATTCAAAAACTGCTTTTAGAAACAATATGCACAGTATCAAAGATAAGTCTAACAGGGTATTTATCTAACAGCTCAGAGTGAATATTTCAAATACTTATCATAGCACATGAATATTGTGATACTGAATACCATCCTATTAATATTAAATGGTCAGTTAGTTAAGTCACTACACATTTACAGCAGTAATGCTGAAAGTATCATACAAATTAAGTTTTTTTTTTTTTTGAATGTCTATTATTTATTTCATGCACTCCGAGTATCTCAGTGGCACAATAACAGTATTCTGTCTATGCCAGCGTATATGTTATTATCGTAGTGGAAGTTTATACCGGAGATTATTTTGTCATTAATGTAGGCTTCCAGAAAACTGCAGAACAGGAAGAGTGTGTCATGGTAGAAATCAAGGAAATACATAATCTAAAACCAACAAAGAAGTGGAATTAAAATGTGCATGCTATATTTCCATTCTATACTCCTTACTGGTTGTTATAATAACATTTTTAGGAAATGAGTATATAATTCGCTTTTTGAAGGAAATTAATCATATTTCACACATTTTTTGGGTAGTTTATATCATCTATGGTTAGTATTACTTAAATAATTTAAACCCATAACAATTTCAATGTTGCAAGAGGATTAAAAATGAGAATGTCAGTTACAATGCTTCTTCACACATACAAAATTTAAAACATATATCCTTGCCCTCACATAAAGCATTTTGGTCACAAAGTAGCAGGCAAAAGTGAAGGACAAGGGGGAAGAGAGACCAGTATGTGGCAATGCAAGCAGCTGTAGCCTCTGGTAGAGCTGTATTGCATGCATTCCTGAGCAGTAGCTTTCTTTGCTGGTGAAACTGGTTCCAGAAGAGTGTTCAGAGTGTGCCTGACTCTATAACTGGGTAGTTACAAATGCTGCCTTTGGATTATGGAGGGTGATTTACTGTTTTTGTCCCATTACACGACTCTAGCTTCCAAGTGGGTGCATATACGTAAGAAGAAAATAAGTGCCAGACATTACTGCATCCTCACAGAAACAGACAATGGATCTAAAATGTGAGATATAGCTTCTCTTATTCTCTGAAGTATGTATTTTTTTGGAGATACCTGAATTTGCTCTGAACAAACCAATGCAGCTCTCCAGCATAGCTCAGGCATTAGCTCAGGTCTGGGAAGCAATGAAGCTGTGCTATCTCAGCACGCTACCCTGGGGAGAGCATGTCTGGCTTTGTTGCTTCCAGTTTTGGAATAGGCTTGGTTTCTGTTAGCTTAGGAATCTCTGTGCCACAGATTTTCACATGCCCTGAAAAGCAAATCCTGCCCATTATACTGCATACATCAACTCTGACACGCAGTTGCTGCCCCAATTGCCAGCCTAGTCAAAACTATAAAAATTTGAAATCTACTTTACTTATTGCATTTCTTCAGGCTCTCCCACTTGCTAGATTTTCTTGTTTCCTCTTTGACCTGTAGCATAACTCTCATGTCTACTCTCCATAATGACATTCAACATTTTGAACTCTCTCAATATAAGATATCTCAGTCTTCCACTTTTAGGCTGCGTGCTTGCTTACGTCCCTGTGTGGGCAAGTACTTTCATGTCATAAGCTTTAGCTTAGTGCTTTTCCAACTATTTTTTGCAGTGTTACGGGTTGAAAGTGTTCACCCATCTGGTGCAGAAAAAGTTCTAATTTCTTTTTTGTCTCCTTACCTCTCTGTCCAGACTTGTCTCCTTGCTGTTCCTTTTCTTCCCACTTTCATCTGTCTTCTTTACACTGGTCTGTTCCTAATTTTGTTTTATTTTCAATGGATCTTCTGTTTAAAATAGTCATCTCTGACTCATTTACCTCAAAATGTATTCAAGGAGATATCTTCAGTCCTCATATTTCTTCAGGACCCCTACAAGTGGGTTTTGTTTCTGAGGTTTTGGATAGATATTTCACTTCCATGACAGATATTTCAGGGTTCATATCACTGCATCAGAAATATAGCTAGTCCAGACTCATAAATCAGTATTACTAAGGTGTATCTGAAGAACTGAAACACTTTTATTGCAAACATCAGTGATAATATGGGCCTCAGAATTGCCCTGGAATATGGATGAGTACAAACCATTTAGGAACAAATATTCTGGCTGATAACTGACAGCCAGCCAAAAGCAGCCCCTGATAAAGATAAATAACCTGTACTCAGGGAAATTTTTTGCATCATTAAACATGGTGAGCATATTAGCTAGCAGGGGGTGGAGCTGAGTCCCTAAAGAGATAAATCTAAATTATATGTGCTGCAGTGATCATAACAGTAATGCACCATCTCAGCTAACTAGCTGACATCAACGGGGAAGGGAATTTCAGATTTAAATGAACCAAGCTAAAGAGCATTGCAGTGCGCATACAGATTAATTGGAGCACATTCATGAACTTTTTAGCCTTTTATGTGGTCTGTTTTCTTTGGTGCCAAAGCATGAGGAATTAGAATTTTCTTAGAATTTTCTTGTCAGTCTTTGCATCACTTTTTACTTTCTTATGTGGTTTGATTAATTACTCCTTTATTTTCCTACCATAAATCACCTTACACCACAGTTGTATCAGCCTTTGCCAAAAGCAAGCTGATGGACACTGGAAGTTTAGTGGCACTTTTCCATAAACTAGAAAGTTCACTTTGGTGACTATACACTTCATATTTCAGAAAGGGAGAACTCTGAAATCAAAGCAAAGCAAACATTTAGTTACACAGATACATCTAAACAATCAAATTAATCTCTGTTAGGAGAATATAAGTTGGATGAAATGTTTTCCTTAAAGTGAATCTAGTATATTTTTAAAAGCATATCCAGTTTATTTTCTTAAGATGAGGAATGTCTTAGTAAAAGATCTTCCTTTTTGGTTTCAAAACCAGGAGAAAATTGTGGGTTCAAACAGTCAGAAAAAGCATGGAATAAAAAGACGAATATTAATTTGTTGAAGTAAACTTGGTGCAACTTGAAGTTCTTTATTATTAATTGATTAAATTGATTTTCTAGGTGACATGATAAATAAGGAAATAAACCAGATGTAACTAACACATTTTTCAGTCAAAATCAAAAATGCATTTCCCTGAATAATTGGTTTCCAGGTGTATAATTGCCCTGCTAGCAAGTAAAACTGTTCAAATGGCTCATATAGAATTCAGCAGTCTTCCTTCTTCTTGTACATAAAGATCCCTTTGCAAATATCTAAGAGTGTTTGATAATGTGGCCTGAAAGAAGCATCCGAGTGAAGAAATGTGAACTGCAGTGGGTGGCACATTACTCCATTCCTGCTTTGGTCTCTGCTCCAGTGCTGGGGCTGCAACTAAACTCCCTTGCATGCTCTTGGGCGTCAGACCTGAGGTCTAAATCATCCGTCCAAATTCCTGGGGTGCTTTTTCTCGTTGGGAAATGACAGTGATGTGTGGGAATTGGTTGCTTTCATGATATTAAGGAACTGATATCCAGTTCAGCTGCCTGGTTGTGACTGTGACCCATCTGAGAGGGCAGAATGCAACAGCACAACGTGTAGTTTATATGGGCTGTTGCAAAACAAGAAACTTCAAAAGATTTACCAGAGGCCAAAGGGGTTTGTCCCTTAGAGGAGCACATGAAAAATGGCAGCTAGGATTTTACAGTGCTGTTGACCACTGCAGAGATACAACTTCTCAATGTGGTTGTCTTGTAGTTCACAGTACTTAGCAAAATAAGAGATATATCAAAGAGAGATGATTGAGTATACTTGCTAGACAAGTCCCTGTAAGGTATCAAACAGAAAAATTACAACTTGTATTTGTACTGAAACCACTTAGCCGATAGTCAGTACCAAACATTCAGCAAAGTGGATACAGGATAGTACCCTCTTGGCACTGCTTAAAGCTAACCAGAGACTTAAATTTTTTCTCCTCTGAGGCTATACAGAAGAAGAAAGCAGGAGGAACTTTCTGTGGATATCACCAAGGCATACATAAGCAGAAGGATAGCGAGGAAATGATAGTATCTCCCACCCTGATTATACTCAGCTGTAGATTTAATGCATGCCAGGGGATGAGGGTACTGCTCCAGGTCTTCCTTGCCAATACTGCCAGGTATGACATCAAGTCTATGGATAGAAAATGTGTTTTGCATGGTGCAGCTATGAAGAAGGGGCTTCATGTCCATTTTCTCTGTCAGGAAGCATTCTGTCTGGGTTCAGAAAATCAACTGTTTTTTGATGCTGAAATAGCACAGCTCCAAATGAAAAACCTTGTTTAGGCAGTTTGGCAAAAATGAAGTTTTGATGAAACCCTCGGTTTTGTCACAATTTGGTAGAAAATTTATGACCATTTCTGCATAATTTATAGATGTAAAATATGGTTGATCTAGCCTTATCTCTATCAACATTTACTATTGCCACTACTCTTGAGAAAATTATTGATTTATATATATGAAGGACAAATGTAACATCAACTGAAATGAGTACAGAACAAAAAATGTCAGATAGGTTCCCTATGCACTGCTTTGCTGTAAGCAGACATTAATCTATTTTAAAAAGACACAGATTTTTCATGTGACATTTTTGTCTCCAAAAAGTGTGTTGCAGTTGGACTCCATTAATGCTAATGAGCTGTAGAAATGTTTTCCCAGACTGGTCCTTCCCTCTGTCCTTTGCTTTCAGTGGAACTGATTCAGCAAGGGGTCTATCTCACATTTGAATGGACTTTTGATTTTGGTTACTTTAATCATGTTTAAAGCTTCACATTCACTTATGTAGTGTATTAAATTGAAGAAATGATGTCTTCCTCCTTCTGCTCTTTTCAGTCTTTACCTTTGCTTCTTTTCTGTGTTTTTCCATCTTTATGTTCTTGTATTGTTCTTGCTATTCGTTCTGACAGATCTTTTCACTTCTTCATTTCTTGTGTTTTTGTTTGGAGACTCCTAATGGAGTAAAATAATTGAGTAAGATAAAATAGTATAGTAATATCAACTTTCAACTCAGAGGCTGGGAAATTGAATATGAAGCTTCATGGGTTTCAGAAAATTTTTCACTTTAAAAATCTCTTGGAGTCAATGTAAAACTTTTTACTGACTTCAGTTGGCTCCTGTGTAGAGAATACTCTGATATTCCTTCTCAGTTATGGTAAAAGTCTAGCAATTTTAACAATGCTATTTGTCTGCCTAGGGGGAAAGAGAAACCAAAGCACACATGAGAAAAAAAACAAAAAACAACACAGGACAGTGCAAAATACCGTATCCATTTTGTTTTCTAAGCCCATAATTTTGCAATAACTATGATTGTATAAAATCCAAGGAGGAGAGATTAGGCCTGGCGTCCAACAACTGAAGGCAAGTAATGCTTTGATATGTTTCGCTCAAGCTGTGAGTTATAAAGCTTTATGAAAAGAGTAGGGAAAAAAAAAAAAAACGCTCTTGTGATAAAACTCTGAGTAAGCAGTTCCGTGCAGATTGTCATTTTCTCTCCTAAATGGAAATGCCTTCTAACACCTTTCCATCACTTTATTCAGCATTTTTAATAACCAATAGTAAATGTGAGTAAATCACATTGACCCTTAAGGTTCATATATAGATCAAAATAAACACGCACAGATTAAACAAGTTGTTGCTTTTACTGCAATGATATGCAAACAGTTATGTACCAGGTCAGTCCAGGGCGTCATTGATATTGCTTGCCAACCAATTTATTTGAGAAACCTCTGACCCCTTTTAATGTGCTTTTTCAAACAGGGAGACCTAAGTGGCTCTTAGGTATGACTGATGGAAAATTGATGTCTTTTTTTTTTCTCTTTCTAAACCAGCAAAAAATTTTGAATATTTTTTGTTATGATTTATTTTTTGCTTAAGTGAATGGTAACATGATAACACTTTAATATCTTCCCAGTTATGCTTTTCTGAGGCATTTAAAAACATACTGATGAGGGTTCAGAAGAAATGCATACCACAAGACAGGCATAACTTGTATCACAAGGTATTATATATTTTCACAATTTTTAACAACTTTTCCATTGGCCAGAAGAATACATCTGTCTGTTTTTCCAAGACATATTTTGGGATATTGTCATTCTTGGAAATGATGTTGCTAGCTAAAGGAGTACTCAGGCATGAGACAAAACCTTTTTTGTTTGTTTGGTTTGGTTGTTTTCTGTTTATTTTATTAATATTTAAAAAAACATTAACAACTGGTGATTTGTGTTTATTGTTCTCGTTATTAAAACAATTAGAATCTTACATTTGAATCATCAATATATGATTCACAAAGGGAAAACAACTCTTGAACTGAATACAAACCAGACAGTGTAAATCATGACAAAACATTAATCTACCAGGGTTTAATTGCAATTATATTTTTAATGCACTTCATCCTCAGTGGTACCTCAAGAGAAGTACACACAATACTGGATTAAAAAAGTGCACTCATTAGGATTCAAAAAATGAATTTAAATCTGTTAATGTCAAGCACTGCTAATGATTCCTAAATTTAATTAATGGGCACCATTCTTGATAACATATTTTTGAATATGATTGCTTTCACAAAGGACAATAAAAGCTAAGATGTGCATTGGCACACCATCAGAAAGTTGTCATTGCATATAACGTTCAAGTTTTTGGAGGAGGTAAATTACATAAATATGTGCACTCTTCATTTGATTCCTCAAGAGATATCATTAACCCAGATCTTTTCACTGTATGCAACAATTTGCAGTTCTACCTCTTGACTTTTGTGCATTTTTCAAAACTGGAACACAAGCAACAACGGAACAATAGTTCATTATGTAATTAACTGAGATTTTACCACATCCAGAGAAAGATGCTTTTTCTGAGAGAGGCATTGATTGTCTTACTACTTTTTTTTTATATTCATTTTCCCTTAGGATCCAATTCGTAACTGAAATTCATGATGTAACTGTGGTTACATCACAGGTAACTGTGGTGCTGAGGCAGGTGCTGATCCCTTTTAAAGGTTGGTAATAAGAGTCAGATCTTTGAATGGTCCACAGAAGAAGGCCAGAGTGTGTGAGATGATAAAGGGGGAACAAGAAGTGCTTGCAGTCAGGAAAGGGAAGGCATGATCCCACGTTGCTAGCTACTGATTAGCAACTGGCAATTACCAGTAAATTCAACAGGCTCTGAAGGCCTCACAAAAGCTTGATGACACAAGATAAAAAATGCTGCGTTTGTTCTGACTAGGAGACAACTTCGGTGGTCCAATAGCCTGTCTGAAATGCACTCGTGCACTAATTTTACATATTTTAAACCCAAAAGGCTGTTTTTCATTAAGGTACAGCTCTCCCTTAGGCATTCAAAACATTGATGGTTGTACAGATTAAGAAAGTAAGAAAGTCAGGATGTTTCCCTGAAGAAAGTTTTGACTGTGCAGCTCATGGCAGCTCCTTATGTCTGTTCTGCTTTGTAGTTGGCTCCATAGTTATCTGAAGATGCTTAGTTGGCATGCTATGGCTGGGTCAGCCTGAGGGGGCTCTAGCATTTTCTCTGCACAAATCCTCCTTGTAATTCAGGCTGAAGGAGAAGCAACCATCGAAAGCTGTTTGTCCTATCTGCTTTAAAATCTACCTTGGTGTGAGATTAATCATCCTTTGGTTCCCTCCATTTTTCCACCGACTGCAGAGGCATTGGAAGAGTCTCCCTTAAAACATATAATTGACTTTCAGGTGTCTAAAATTATGGGAAATAAAGCCTACCCCAAAGACTGAGTGGATTATTACACTTCTCCTCTGTAATAGCAGTTTAATTTCTGTGAAGTAGACACTACTTGAAGTAACCAATATTTTTATTGTCTTTGTCACATACCTACAAAAAGAGTGACAGACGAATTGCCCAGATATATTTCATAGTTCATGCCATAAGTATCCCTCACAGCTCTTTGGCTTCTGCATACATGCCAGATTAAATTGGGGTGAAGAAGCAATTAGCGCCATGAGATCTGAGTTCAGAATTTTATGCCATAGTGAGCTCAACTGTGGATTCAATTGTGGAAAACAGGCTAAGTGTTTTGAGTGTTATTATCACCTAATTACACCTACATAATTACACCTTAATTAGGATGAGAAGCCAAGGGATCAGTATTCCCAGTAAGAAGAGCCTTCTGTCCAAAGGAGTTGAAGACTCTGGAAGGTGTTATACAGAAAAATTATTGATTTCAGTCTACTTAAATTTTCATAGTTCTTTTCTATTTTTTTTTGTGCATAGATAGCCTAAAGTTATTCACTTATACACATATAGTGCTTCATAAAGTATGAACTTCAAAAGCATGGACTACATTTTTACTTCACTGGTATTTTTTATTTTTTTGTTTGTTTCCAAAAACAATTTTGTCATTGGAATGTGTTCACAGAATAACATTTCAAAAATTTTTCAGATTAAACACAAAAATGAGGATCACATTGCCTCTACTTATCTTCCAGAGAAGATTGTAGTAAAGGCTATGGCTTTGACCTATTCAATGTTTTCAATTTGTTGTGTTAGCCATTTACAGTATCCTTCATTTGTAATCTTGGTAGTTTGTGAGAAGGATGTCAGTCCATCAGTACATGCAATAACGAGAATGTCAAAAATGCTGATGCTAGTGAACGGGAAGATATCCTTTTTGGAAACCTGGTCACCTCCAAGTGTGCTTGTAATCTGAAAAGTGTCACTGTGACTTTTTACACTTACTGTATTTCTGTTTATTTCTAATCAGATTTATTCAGTTTATTTTCTTAAGAAGTTGACTTTTTTTCTTGTAACATTAGTATGAGCTTTTATCATGCTATTTTACATACTGATATTGTTAAGAATAAAAGTACTGAATACAGAAGTTACAGCTTTATCCACTGCTACTGAGACCAGTAACCTCTTTTATGATATTTGAATATTATCCTAGTCTCAGCTTGATATATACTTATGCAACGATTTCCCTAGGACTGCCTGCACGCTTAAGACATAGTATGTGTATTCACTGCATATTTCAAAATTGTCCCTCAGTTAACAATTACTTTAATCATACGCAAGTCAGGATGAACTTCTTTCTACCTTTTTATATCCTACATTGCAAAGTTTCATGGGAAGATAATAAATCATATTTGTCAGATAAGCAGATATGATGACTAAAAAGACTCAAAGTTTACACATCTGTTGGATAAAGAACTTCCATGTTTATATAATAACTTTCCAAAGAGGAAATGTGCTTTAATCATTCGTGTTTTTTTGTTTCTTTGCCTGATGTTCCCAGAAGCAAATTCTTCTGGGCATCACATTAAAGCTTTGAGAGATCCTAGTCAGTGATGCTGCACTATCATTTCCAGCCGTACTTTGCCCTTCTTTGCTGCGATAGCGAACAAATCAAACTGTGATGTCTAAATTCTCATGAGAAAGAGTGTAGTGAGAGCCAAATGTGATTCCAATATAAGACTGAGTAGAAGCTACTAACATAAACATAATATGGTTACAGCTGTACAGCTATGACTTTGAAGGCTTTTCTGGATACTTTCTTTTGGATTGTTCTGTCACCATGCTGATGTACTTAATCCAGGATCCTGCTATTAAACTAAAACAAAGTTACAAGAGATTCTACTAAAGAGGTTTTTGTAAGCATAATTACAGGAAATTGCAAGAAGTGTGGTTCAGTCAATTGTATTGAATTGGTTGCAATACTAAATGCTAAGAACTTTGCATAGAATTAATAAATTTCGTTTTTTATATGGAGTCAGAAAGAATAAACAGATAGTTCTCCAGCAAACTGCGTTGAAGGATCTTTAACATACTTAATAACAAGGGATTACAATGATAAAAGCACTTTGCACATTTGCTCACTCTAGTTTATCTTTTTCAGCTACTCTCTCACTGTTATGCATTAGACATATATTTTGAGAAGATCTGTGCCAGAATATGTTTGTGATGTTATAAAAGCCATAACCTTTTTAGTACCTCTTCGTAGGAAGTTTGCCTTTAATTATTTCCATCTTCAGTTTCTGAACCTTCAGTTTTCCTATGTAAGCAGAGTGATTTCTGTAAGCGCATTCTTATATGCTGTCCTGTACCAATGGCCTATCATCATAACAGACATTGGCATCTTAACAGAACTTTGGCACTTCTGTTTTTGAGAATTTTACTTTATAGCAGAGCCTCAATTTCTTCATATCATCATAGAATGGCCTGGGTTGAAAAGGACCTCAAAGATCATCCATTTTCAACCACCCCGCTGAGTACAGGGTTGCCAACCACTAGACCAGGCTGCCCAGAGCCACTTCTTACCTAGAACAAGGGATTTGGGGTGAAAATAGGAAAGACATGGTAGATACTTTAATATCAGCTACTTGCCGCTCATTTACATTGAAAAGGAGCTCATGCCAATTCTTATGCAAAAAAATTTGCATACTAGATAAACCCAAGATTTTGTTATTCAATTGCGATGCTTTTTTTTTTTTTTCTAGATCTGCAACTTTCATTTTTTTTTTATTATTTTTTCTTTTTCTTTAAATCATTTTCGTTCTGGACTTTGCCTGTTTTTAATAAAACAGCTGTCTTTTCTATCTCTCATTGAAAAGGGCAGAGAAGAAAGAAACTTTATTCTTACAAAACCAGCCTCTAAACTTCTCTCCAGAATTAAAATATATTAACCTTTGATGTCAAATGCTACTCTCTTGTGGTTGCTCTAGTAGGTTGGGACATCAATTATGAAAGGGAGTTGGCTGAAATGTACTGAGTATCTTACACATATAGATGGCATTGTGCTACTCCAGACCTTGTTACTTTATGTCTTCCATATACTGAGTTCTAACTACCAGGGCCTGGAAAAACAATTTGTAAATTAGAACAGTTTTAAAGAACAGGCATAAAAAATCCAGCTCTCTGCATGCTGACTGTATTCCTCAAAATTCCTTCTCTAGTCTGTCAGATTTTCAGAGAATTTTATGGAGTCTGTTACAAAGGATATGTCGAAATGTAGAGAGAGAGAACTTGCTTAATGGGAGTGTGGAAGAGAAGAACAAATTGTGAGGAAAATGCAGAGTATTGAAAATCATGGGGCTTATCACGGTCTAACATTTTTCTGGGGAAATTTCATGTATTCTATTCTTGATCTTTCTTTTTCATGCCAACATTTAATTATGGCAAACATATTTATTCTTCAATTTATAAAGAATTTTACGATAACTATTCACTCAGTGCTCTGATAGTCAACTATTCAACCTGTTAGTTAAAAATGACAAGGTAAAAGTAAGTAGAGAATGTTTACAAATGTACCAAGTTGTCCTGGTTTCTGCTGGGACAGAGCTGTTTTCTCCTTCATAGTGTCTGGTAGGATGTTATGTTTTGGCTTTAGGATAAAAACAGTGTTGAAATCACACCAGTGTTTTAGTTGCTGCTAAGCAGTGTTGTGCAGAGCCAAGGATGTTTCAGTCTTTAGCTTTTCATAATATCCTGCCAGTGTGGGAGCTGAGGGGGCATGAGGAGCTGGGAGGGGATGGAGCCAAGACAGCTGACCTAAACTGGCAAAAGGGATATTCCTTACAGTTTGACGTCATGTGGAAACAGCTTGAAATCAGTGAGGAGTAGGTTGGGTGGGCTGCCACTGCTTGGGAGATAGCTGGGCATCAGTTGGTTGGGTGTTGAGTAATTGCTTGTGCATCACTTGTTTTGTATATATATATTATTATTATAACAATTATCCTTTCTTTCTCTTCCTTTTTCTGTCTTAGTAAATAGTTTTTATCTCAACCCATGAATTCTACTTTGTTTTTTTTTTCTCACTCTCTGGGAGGGAGGGAAGTGAGTGAGTGACTGTGTGGTGCTTTGATTTGGATCAGTAAATTTTACTGTGGCAGAGTGGATTTTAGACAACAATGATCAAATTACAAATTACAGTGCTGTTCCTAACACCCAAGGGTTTACCAAGGTGTACTCTGATTACTTGCACAATTATGAGGGTTTCTTGGGCTCAAGAATTAATAATATTGATTTAACAGTTTTCAAAGCAGCGATCTGGCTCAGCACAGCTTATATTTTTACTGCTTCCATGTCCTAGGTACTCATTCCCATCTGAAACACCCTCTTTGACAAGACTGAACATTTTAGCATGTACATGACGAACTGACATGTTAAAGTGCCTGACAGTTTTCCAGAGAATGAAGCAGTCATGGTTTTCTGGTAACCTTTTTTGCATTAGTAATACTTCTGAATCTTCACCCTGGTACTTCCTAAGTCTTGTTTGAACCACTGAAGGGTGACAAAAGATTAAGTTTGCACCTAACCAAGGCAACAGCTGTGAAATTGGGGGCATGAAAGCATTGCATCATCTCTGGCACATTGAGGTACATGGCTAACCAGTGCACAGGGCATACATTTTAGAAGTCTCAGAATTGCCTTCAGTACCATGGATGAGTCTGGCAGAGAAGTCTTTGCAAGACTTCCAGCATTTTCTTCTGCCTAGGAAAAGTAGTCCTAAGAGAATGGCTGTGTTCAGTTGCTCTTGTGCTGATTCATGTCCTTGAATACTGCAAGCCATACAGGTAAAAACAAGAGCTGGGGCCACCCTGTGATATAGGAGATACTTCTGCTGCTCCTGGGTTCAAGACTGTCTCCTTTCCAGCTATCTTCTAGTCCGGGGCATTTTCAACAGAGATGTCAACAGTCACGTTAAACTGTGGAGCAATACTGTGATACTTAGTATTAGGAAATCATGAAGATACTACCACAATAATTTCCATTTGTGACCTGAGATTAGATTTTATGCATACAGTTCAAACAAAGAACAGCCTTCAGAGAACCCAGTTGTGTTCCTGAAGTAATAGCTTTGCAGAAGCTTCATCTAGGATTTTAAAAAATGAATAGCTGACTGATTATAGATCTCTGTTATCTCAGAGAGTCTTAAGAAATGGGAGGTTTGTAATTCAATTTTTAGATGGAAAATTTTTAAGATAACAAGAGAAAAGAACTGAAGTAAATGAGAACTAGAAAATATAATGGAAAAGAGGAATGCAAGACAATTCTTTGACAAAAGCTTTGAGAGATATACTGTTGAATGGATAGGATGAATAGACTGAGATGCAGTCTGTCACGTGTCTGTTTGTAGAAAGAACAATTTTATAGGGAAAAAAAGTTTGTTTGAAATCTTTAACCTCGGGTGATATTTGCAAACAGTTCATTTCAGATCCTTTAAGTTCATGTAAATTAGATACAACAGAACTCTTTGCTGAAGATCAGTGGGAAAATCTTTGCATTATTTACTATCCAGATGGAAAACAGAGCTCAAAACTGAGCTTTCTACTCCTGAGCTTTTTTCCTAAGAGCTCACAGCTGAAGAAAATAGTCTAAGGCACCAAACAGAGTTGCACCAGTTTACTAA
This sequence comes from Numida meleagris, assembly GCF_002078875.1. Classification (NCBI taxonomy): domain Eukaryota; kingdom Metazoa; phylum Chordata; class Aves; order Galliformes; family Numididae; genus Numida; species Numida meleagris. The sequence goes on along the minus strand of NC_034411.1, from coordinate 74,918,244 downwards.
CAGCAAGTGGCTTTTAGTTTTTGCAGCTCACACAACTGCTCTTAAAACAAATATTTTTGATGCGAAGTCAGTCTTTCATTGCACAAAGGACAAAGATTTACATTCTTTGTCCAGTGAAGTCTTGTGACCTTTAGTTATTAGATCAGACAAGCTATTTTTGTACTTTACTTGTGTAAGTGTGGTATGTAATTCCATTATTCACAAAGAATTTGTGAAATTTATAGCCTTTACCAGAAATTGTAACATAGTGGGAATTTCTGTCGATTTGTTAGGATGCACACATCTAAAGGGACTTTTAGACCTACTCCAGAACTACATATGGAAACTTCCACTGAAAACCAACAGCTAAGACTGTGTCATAGAATCATAGAATCATAATATAATGATAATGTGTCAATAAAAGGTATCACATTAGATATTACTGAAAATATTGTATCTTAAAGTAGTACAATTCTCTTTTGAAACACAACTGTATATCTTTTATTTTGTTACAGAATACATGTCTTTGTTATATAAGTCCAAGAACTACAACAGTGGAAGAAGTAAATGCGTAAAAATCAGGAGCATTAATCATACTAATAGAAAAGAGGCAGACTTCCCTTTCAATACAAGAATAATGTATTGCTCTCATGACAGTTTATTCTTTCATTATCATTTTGATTATCGTAGGACTGACTTCTCTCATAACTGGTGGTGACTCCAATGCTTGCAATTCATGCTGAAATAAATATGATATTCATCATATCTGAACTGAACCTAACCCAAAGTCAACAAAGTTGTGCTTCTGTATTTACAGAATCGAGAGTCAGTTGATATTTCCATCATACCCTTTATTTTTAAAGGTCTTAACTTGGATTTTGCTTTTCATTGTGTTTATTTTAGACTTTCTATAGTTAATATATTAACTGCATGAAAACTGCATTTGAATGAAGAATCAAATATGCAAGCCAAAGAAAAATCTTTTCCCAACTTTAAAATGCATGATTTTTTTCAGTGCTTGGAAAGGCAAAGCCTCCTCCCATGAAGAACAGTCCAAAATAGATTTTGTCCAAAGATAACAGCTTGTGGTCCCAGAACTGGCTCCAGGAAAACAGGTAATTTTGTTGGAACTTCAGGAAAGTAATAGTGAATGGAGGTTTAAAAATAAAATATTAATATCTGTTTTTGTACTCCTGCTCACAGAAAGAAACTCAGATACCTGGATGATGGCCTGAGTTACATGTGTGCAAAAGTCAGAATTTTCTTACACACAATATTGAAAGCACTGGAGTTATCTAAATAATGATCTCCACTCATATACTGTAATCTTCCATCATTCTCTACATACTACCTCATTCCTTAATTCATACCCAGGTGTGTGAGCACAGAGACGGACTGAGCTGTCAAAGTCAGTCTAGCAATCCAAATATTAACAATCCAAATATTAAAAGGCAGCATCTTATTGCTAAAATTTGAAATATGTTGGTATGTCATTTGAAGATAAAAACTGTCTTGTCACTATTGCTGTAGAGCCAATACAAAATTACAGAATATCAGCAATGACTGAGGAGACGTAAATCAAAACTCTCCTGAAAGGTAAGGTCCATCCTGGCAAAGGACGTCTAAATTGCTGTTGGTACACTTCTATACCATAACCATTAACTTGGGCCAATATATTCTGAGGTAATAACATAACCTCTATTTTTTTTTTTTTTTGGCTTCAGTTGATCCAGCTGATTTGGTTAGATAAAAGATTTCTCTACTGTTTTAGAAGACAGATAGATGGTATATGCAATCAAACTGAGTTGAAAAAACCTTCCCTATGAGATAATAATAATGAAAAGTTTATATTGCTATTTCACTGCTCTATATCCAAGTTTTCTGAATTCATGCCTAGATTGTCTCTGCAGAAGTTTTTCAAATCATATTAGGAGCAGGACAATGTGTTATTCATCAGATAACCTGTCCCTTAACATTTAAATTTTTTTGTTTTTCTTTCTGGGAAAATAACAGAAATTTATTCACAATATACTTTACTCAATTACTTAATTTAATGCAGGGCTTGCTACGTTTCCTTCCTTTGCAAGTATTGCAACACTTAGTAACAGTCAGCAATGCTCTGCTCACCAGTACTGCTTTAAAGGAACATCGTCTGTTTCTAAACATGCTAGACCTACCCGCCCAGTAAAAGCATCAGTTGATAAAGGCTGTGAATGAGTCCTTTCCCCTCTGATTGGTCCAACCCAGAAGAGGAATCCAGAGGCAAAGCCGCCCAATCTGTGGAGGCAGTGGGTGAGCACACCAGCCCCTGCTAGAGCAGGTGGATATGTGGTAGGAGAGCTGGTGGGCTTGGTGTTGTGTAGGCCTGCGTACAGTGAGCTACCATTTATGTAAGTTCCCATAAGGCTATGAGCTGGCTAGAATACCAGCCCATGCTGACCCTTGCTATGCAAGCCTGACCCGTTGTCATGGTTTTGTGATTTTTGTTGTCGGTATTCCACATCATTACATCATGTAAAGCACGGGCAGTTAAAGAGTTAATTCCCTGGTTACTGCAAACTGCCTTTTTTGGTGTGTGGTCCTTCGAGGGGGAGGGGAGGAGATGCACTTCCCAGGGGTCTTTGCATTGGAGGGGGTGGTGAAGCCGCCTGGCAGATGTGGGGTTTGTTCCTTCCTGCCCGGCGGAGAAGCATGTGGTCCTCCTGCAGTTTACGGTGTAAGAATCTCAGTTTGTAAACTCTCTGTTCTGATTTTACTGGCCTCAATTTCGATATATTTAGTAAAATTAGTTGTTCCTCCTCAGATTGGTGCCACTGTTTTGTTTTAGATCTGTCTACAACTTCCCTACCTCTCCCCTCTTCCCTTTGTTTTCCCCAGGGTGTGGGTCCACGACTTCCCTGCCACTTTCGCCGCCAGACTGCTCAGGGCCGGCCCCTACCCGCCAACAATTTTTTTTTTTCCCTTCTATTTCTCTTCCTTTTTTTCCGGGCCTGTCCCCCTTGTCATGGCTGCAGATCCTTAGATGACACCATGACACCTGTCACACAGATTTTACTGCTCTTGAAAAGCAGCACAACTCCAGTTTGGTGGGAATTTTGCCTAGCATGGGAACTGGGGAGGTCCTATCCTTGCTTGATGCAATGGAGACATGGAGGTTGAGCAGTGAGATCCAGGAGTGACACCCAAGGAGTGCACTGTTCTGCTGACATCAGAGGAGTGGTGACAACTCTTGCCTGAAGTGCCACTGAGAGACCTTGCTGAACTAAGCAAATGGTAGGAAGGAGGCCTGAGTGCTGAAATGCTAGCAGGTAAGTCCACAGTCTGTGTGACCAGATGTTAGCTAATCTCAGCCATTTGCTGCAGCAGTGTGAATTGCCCATTGACAGCACTGGGCTGGAGATCTGTAATGATGATTAACAATACCTACTGAATCACTGTCATTTTGATTGTCATGCTACTGGTGGTTGTATATGCAGGGATACACCACAGGATATTTTTAAGTCTAAAGCCTGAATTATTATCTTGGTCAGAACAACATGAATATATTCTAATCCCTTAATTTTGTGCCAGAAGGATACCGGGGTTCATGTTGTCCCCCATGGCTCTTCTTTTCTTTGAGTTAGATGAAGGAAATGAAGCAAAGCCAATTCCACCGAAGCTCTGAGTTTTTGAATGAAAAGTAGTGGAGGTTCAGCAAAGTAAATAGGAAAACATCAGTTGAAAAAAATCCCATAAAACAAAAGAATAATATTTAAAAGAGTAGGGACAGGAAATTACTTGTGAGAAATGCAAAACACTGAGTGATTTCTTTTTTAAATGTATGTCGCCAGTTTAGTGTTTAAAGCTGCTCAATGGCTGGGATAGAAACTTCTTGTGAAATATATTAGGTGTTTAGAGTCACTTAGTGGTTAGTAAAATACCCTCCTAATGGAACAACGTATTAATTGCTCAGGGCCACTCAAAGCAAACACATATAAAATATTTAAATGTCTGGAGATGCTCAGCAGCTTGATAACCAACTTTATTTAATAAAGTCTGTTCAGTGTTTAGAGGTGATCAGTGGCTGGGAAAACAACCCATACTCAGCAGTAGAAATGCGGGGCTAATAAAATACAGAGCTGCTCAGTGGCTGCAGCAAGGTTTCTAAAGCTGCTCTAAAATTAGGGAAACTGAATTAAGTAGAGAATAACAGTAGAGACACTGGGTAGTTCCGCAGGATTAATGGCTGACTGGGATGAGTTGATGGCCTGTAGCTACACTTCAGGTCATTAACCCCAGCTGGTCTTCAGAATTCGCCCAGCACTGAAGTCATCATTACTGTTGTAATCAGTAAAAAAAAAAAAAAAAAAACTACAAAACAAACAGCCAAAAAAAACCCAACAATTCCTCAGCAGCCTTATGTGTATTATGTATATGAATGTCTGTATTGTGTCTATGTACTCTAGGGAGAGACTTGCATATTCATACTTACATGGATTTTCACTTGAACAACTGCAATGTTTTTTAGTTAGTTAAGATTATTGAGAGATCTACTTCAATTTCCACTTGTACATGAATCATAATCAAAGTTTTGATGCACTGCACTTTCCAGTTGCTGCTGTCTGCACTCCTGAAAGGCAAGAAGGAGCATTTCAGTTGGGATATTTAGCGTGGCCTCATGTAGGTTAAATGGAAGCTTCATTTGGGTACTTTCCAAGTGTCCTATGTCCTTCACATACTGATCTGCTTTCCTTTTCATGAATAGCAGAGTGGCAGCATTATTTACTGTTGTACTTGGCATTTTTATAGGATAATGCACCCAGAAGGATAATAAAGAATTTTTCAGAGACTCTTTGGAGATTGCTGGGCTTGCTGTTGAAATGCATTTTCCCTTGGGATGATGCCAACCCTTTCTGGGACAACAGTATTACACGGTAGTGTTTTAACAGGAGGAAGTGTAGATAAAATTTAAATGAAACAACAGGGGAAATGTGGGCAGGGCATAAATGCCTCCTGGAGTTTAGCCAGGATTAACTTCCTCAGGTCATTCTACAACTCGTTCTGATTCAGTCCAGCCATGAACATATCTACACTGTCCTGGGTTTAGCATTTGCCTTAATTCCCTCTGTTCAATCATTTAGGAGGTAGCTGCCATGCTGCACGTTCCAGAGCTAAAAATCATACTTGCAAACTGCTTCTAATATGTAAACAAAGATTCTACTGGACTAGGATATAATTTTGCAAATCAACAGGAGATACCATAATTGTTTAAATGCTCTGAATTATACTCTGAAATGTAGCCTGGAAACATTTACATCTCCATGCCTTGTTGCCTGAAGCTAGATTGTTATAATGACCCTCAACCCTCAGGTTAACATATCAATGGAAGAAGTTGAGGAATTTAATACAGATTTACGTGCTCATCTTCTAGGCCCCTAAATTTGACTGTTTTGACTATTATCTGTGCTTCTTTGTTTTTCCACTGAATACCAGAATCATCTGACAAGATAGATATAAGCAGATGCAGTTCAGACATTTTATCAGGTGCTTTCAGGCAGTCCTTTCAGTGACAGCAAATGCTTCCCTGCTTCCCAACACTAATTTTTACCATTCTACCACCTCACTGCTCTCTGCCTAGACTGTGACAAGATATGACAAGCCATCAGTATCACAAATCTTTTACTGGAATGACAGTGATGTTGATATTGGTAGTTTCTTTCTCTTCTGTTATTTATTTGCATTCACTTGAGCTGTTTTTATATGTTTTCTAACATGCTGTTTTATGTACATTAATTTTTATTTGTTTTCTGATGCTCCTACAACTCTTTTTGTCCAGCTTTGGGCCTGTATTTCTTTGACTGTCTGGTAAGCTGTTTACACTTCTAAGCAATGTTACATCCCTTATCACCGCTTGCCTGTAGTCCTCTATGCTACAACTGTCCCCAGTTCTCAAGCTACCTGCTGTTACACCTAGTCTGTAATCGTCTACAGTGCACTATTAAGTTAAAGACATAAATAAGGAGTTCAACACTTCATATCTACTTAATATCACTTGTTAGCACTGATCATTAGAAAAAATACTTTTACAATTAACACATGCATTGAAAAAACAGAATTCTGGACTGTTTATGAGAAGTTCAGGAAAACCACTGCTGACAAACCTCAATGAAATATTTGCGTTATTACTGGTTATGTCAGTGTCAGTACTGTATTACTGACCTACAAAGCTATGGCAGGAGGACTCTCTTCCTCAGGAATGAAGGCTGTACTTCCTCCTCTGATTCCATCCCTCATTCCATTGATGTGTGGAGGATAAGACAGAAAGAAAAGTGAATCCATCTTTCCCTCCCTTTTTCATCTATAGAAGTACTATGTGCTGTTGATCTTCTGAATCCTGCAGCTTTAAAGGTGAGTAATTTTGTCGTAAATTGCACACATGATCTCAATGACACAAAACATTAACATTAACTGCTGATGAACCCATTTCATTACTTTTAATAACATTATATCTGTTTGTCTGCTCAATGCAGTGATAACTTAGTGAAGGAGAATTAATTCCACATATTATTCACATAAGCAGTAATGAGGGAATCAGTTTCCTCTGCATGTGCAGGGAGAAGTTTAATTAAATTTGGGCATGGGCCAACTGATTTCAGGGTGGTCACTTGCTGCCCAGCTGATGGTGGGACCTTAGGTCTCAAGGATAGGTGCTAAACTGATCAAGTTTGCTGATGATACAGAACTGGGAGGAATGGCTGACACACTAGAAGTCTGTGCTACCATTCAACAAGGCCTGGATGGACTGGAGAGTTGAGCAGAGAGGAACCTAATCAGGTTTAACAAGAGCAAGTGTAGGGTCTTGCATCTGGGGAGGAATAACCGTGTGCATCAGTACAGGTTAGGAGATGACCTGATGGAGATGAGCTCTGCGGAGAATGACCTGGTGGATAGCAGGTTGGCCGTGAGCCAGCAATGTGCCCTTGTGGCCAAGAAGGCTAATGGGATCCTGGGGTGCATTAAAAAGAGCGTGGCCAGCAGGTCGAGGAAGGTAATGCTCCTCCTTTACTCTGCCCTGGTGAGGGCATTTTAGAATACTGTGTCCAGTTCTGGGCTCCTCAGTTCAAAAAAGACAGAGATCTCCTAGAAGGAATTCATCAGAGGGACACAATGATAAAGGGCCTAAAGCATCTCCCCTATGAGGAATGACTGAGTAGCCTGGGTCTGTTCAGCCTGGGGAAAAGAAGACTGAGAGGAGATCTGATAAATGTTTATAAGTATCTAAATAGAGGCGGGAGGTAAATGGATGAGGCCAAGCTCTTCTCAGTGGTGTGTAGTGATAGGACTTGGAGTAATGGCCTAAAAACTGAACATAGGAAGTTCCATACAAACATGCAGAAGAACTTCTTTACGGTAAGGGTGATGGAGCACTGGAACAGGCTGCCCAGAGAGGTTGTGGAGTATCTTTCTTTGGAGATACTCAAGACCCGTCTGGACTCCAACCTGTGCAACCGATTGTAGGGTAGCTGCTTTGGCAGGGAGGTTGGACTCGATGATCTCTTGAGGTCCCTTCCAACCCCTGCAATTCTGTGATTCTGTGTAAACCATATAAGCACAAGTGATAAAATATCCAGGGCTGAAGGAAGTCTTTGCAATTTACGATTAGAGATGAAGTATTTCAAGATTAACAGCATAGAAGAATTTTTGTAAGGCTGTTTTTATTTATTTTATACTATGGAAGGGCTTTGCATAGCTATGAAGACACATGTAGCTATTAAGATGTGTGGTAGTAATTTTGGTCAAATGCATAATGAAGTCTGTTATTGCTGGCATGTTGTGTTGTGAATAATGAGAAAAGCAATATACAGACTGGCCCGTGGTACAGATAACTTTAGATTATTGAGTAAAGGTTCTTTGCGTTGTATGTACTCTCTTCAAAAAACCATTTGCACTTTTGAATGCTTTATAGAAATTAAATCTCCTTTATCACACTCACTACATTCAGTGGGAACAAATTCGGTGGGCACTGAACTATAGCTAGGTGAGTTGAGTACAACATCTTACATGGTTGTCTCAGAAGGAACCAGTTCTATCTGAACGCCTAATAATGTGAATATAGGTGTTGCTACTTTCATGATTAATCAACATGTATAACTGGCTTATTTAATAAATACTTCTACATTGGTGAAAAATGAATTTTTAATTGGTGAGGTCTGAAAATCAAATGAAACATCTATTATTTTAAGTCATACTGAATTGATAGGAAGGTATAACTTGGGGAAAAAATAGGAAATTTTCACTTTAAAATGCATGGAAATTGAAATTTAGGTGATACAGTACTACTCATCTGAACAAAATAAAATGGGGAAGGATCCAAGACTCCACTTAACATTTCCCCAAATCACTGGCTTTAGTAAATTAGGGGGGTTTTGAACAAAGCTTTAGAGGATGAAAAGAAAGAGAAAAGGCACACAGCACTATACCCACGGGTGCTTAATACAGTTGTGGGCTCAGTTCTGCTCCAACCTGAAAGAACAAAGGTTAGGCAGCTGACTTAAGTAGGTGCAGAAACAAGCTGTGAATAATCTGTGTGACCTTAAATTTGTTGCAGCTCACTTCTCAGTGCAGGGTAAACCCAGAATCTGCCTGAGAGTATTTTTGCTCCTCTAAAACAAAGGACAACTTGCAGCCTAAATGCTTAATAAGGGGCTCCTGTAGGCTCTGGATCCTGGGAAAAGGCAGGAGTGGAGGAGTGAACTTGTGGAGGAATGAGTAGATTTGTTAAAACTACACTAAGCTGTTACTGTTTATTAAATTCAATTTGTCAAAGGTGTTGTATAAATTGCTCTATCAGTTCTTTGCAAATGGGCATCGCTCAGTATGGGAAAGGGTAAAGAAAGGGTAAAGCAATGTATTTAACTTCAAATGAGCATCTAAAATATGTCATCCTAGAGAGCTGGGACTGACACGTTCACCAACACAGAAAAGCAAGCACCATGTATTCTGTGACCTTACCTCTTTTCTTTCCCCTCCCCACTTTTGCAGGGAGAATATGAAGTCTGACCAGACAAGTCTATGAATTCTGAGCAACATATATTGGCAAGGAAGAACTGAAATTGCTATACCAAGTCATCATATCAAACTACTGGGAGTAACACTGTCAGTAGTAAATTGCTATGTTGCAAGACAGCAGGTAGCAGAGGAAGCTCCTAGCAGGGAGAGATGGATGAGAGATATAGTAGCTTACACCCCACCGGAAAGGATTACCAGTGAAGCCCCAAAGGAATATAAACAATTTGATAAAATTTGGACAGAGATTTTAGTAGCACAGACAGAGGCTTTTTCAGTGAAATCCTCCCCTCCAATGCTAAGCACGTCAGGTGAGAGTCTATGTTGTGGCTCTAGGAGATGCAGCACAGACCTCAAGGCCAAGAGTCAAAGGGGAAAATAATGACTTTACATTACCTCTGCATCCTCATAATTCTGGGCTACCCCTGCAGAGTTGGCCTGAATTTCTGCTGTTATGTTCTGCCACCATACACTTAACACATCCATCCTATTCCAGCTTGGTTTTGTCCCTTTCTTGCCCCAGACTGAGCCAGAGTCTGGAAGACAGATTACACAAATGTTTTACCTGCAAACAAATTTATCTTGACACAGATATATGCCATGACAAATCTTAGTCTAAATGCTTAGAGTTTGGTAGAGCAATAAACATCTGAAGTGTCTAAAAATGTGTTACAAAAGCCTTAATGATATATGGGGTCTATTTTGTGTGTGTGTGGGTGGGGGGAGGGGGAGGGAGTGTTAATGTTTTCTGTGTTCTGAAGTCCTTATTTAACTATTCACATATTCAATAAAAGAAATCAACAAACCAAAACAAACCACTACCATCACCACCACCAAAGAAAAAAAAAAAAAAACAGCCTAAAGTTTCAAGTTATTGAGGTAATTTATATATTCATTCACTTCCAGATTTTTCCCCTTATCAGCCACATTGTATTGCAAAAATATAGTTCTGTGCATTTTGTTTAGGAAGGATTCAAACCTGCATTACTATGTTTTGTCTAGTGACAGTATCAGATAAAAATAATGCTACTATCTTTGTAAATTGGTAATGAAGTGATACCTCTCTGTATGTATATATGTTTTTTTTTAAAAGGAAATCTGTTTTCTGCCCTACAACCTTATTAAAAAAATTAACATTTCAAGAGTTGCCGTCATCTTTCACATTTTCCAAGTGGACTGACTCCCATCCCTATAACATTTTTTTCTGATTAGCGTGCTGTCCTTTTTAATCAATAAAGCTACAAAGCCAGCTATCTCTCACACTATGGTTATCTTTCATTGTACAGTACATAATGCCGCTAGTCCTGCTGATAACAAAGGGCACACAGACAGAATGTGGCACTGTGTGTTTGTTATCTTCCACTCAACTAAACATACCTCTTTCTCTCTTGGCTCTTATCAATGCAAAAATGCTGGAAACAAGTTACTCCTAGTGTTAACACTGCACATGCCACGCAGTCGGGATGGAGATTTTTTCCTGTCTTAAGGCAGCCAATTTGATACAGCACTACAAAAGCCTGCCAAGGTGATGCATCACCTTGTCAGCCTTTAAGAAGGCAGTGCGAAGTGGCACCGTCAGCAGCCAGCTGTACCCAGCTAACCAGAATGCTCTGGATGCTCCGGGAGCATAAGGCAGGGAGATTGACCCCAGAGCTGTTTGTGGTTGACCTCAGACCTGCAAAAAGGAAAGTAATCCAGTTCTATTCTTTTTCATTTCCTACAAAACATAAAAGCTGATAAGCTTTGGTCTCTCTCATGGCAATAAGAAAACAGTTAAATTGAACCTTCAGTTCAGTTAGAGAACAATCCAGCGATTTCTGTTCTTGCAGGTCTGCCACTCACAAAGGATGAAAGTGCCTTTCTCGGGAAAAAAAAAAAAGATAGGACCATTTTTTTATGTGTTCCTTGACACAAAACACCCTAATGGATGCTGGTTCGGTCCTTCTGAACTTGAGAAGTATAACTAAGATATTTTATTGGTACTCTAGGAGAACCTGATGTTCCCCATTTAAACAGAGCTTTGATCGTGTGTTCAGACAAAATTTGCAAGAGACCTACCATTTTTCCCTTTGCTCTCAACTGATCTTTAAAAAAGCTTAAACTGATGGTTACTGACTTCCACAATATTTTCCTGTTTTTTTTTTGTTGTTGTTTGTTTATTTAAGAAAAGACTGGAATGGCCCATAAAAAAGCAAAATGTGTAAGCTTCTAAGAAATAAAACAAGTACATTTTTGCTGAGAGTATAAGTGTGTTAGCTTATGTGTGTGCAGTATGTGTATGACAAAATCCTTGTTAACTAAGAAGAGTTTGAAGAAAAAACAAGCATGTGTATACCTATATAGCATATCCATCTTTATAAATAAATAGCAAGATCTTATTACATGTTTTATTGCATGATTTTTATCAGAAGCATGAGAACTTTTCAAATATATATGCAACATAAAAATATAATTTTATATCAATACTGTACTTGATAATACTCAAATAATCTCCAAAACACAGTTATTCCTGTGTTGGAAACACTTCAGATTTTGTAATTTCTAACCACTAAGTACACTGTTATGAAGTTTTAAGTAAGAAATGATTCTGCAGTTGTGTTTTATGTCTTGCTTGAGAGCATGACCTTTGATAACGGGTAGCAGCAATGGAATTCAAAGTGTACATAGTATTTACGATGTGCTCATAACTGTGTTGCTTCTAGCTCTAGGCAAACACTACGTATCTGCATTCAGATTTTAAAATAAATTTACTTCAGTGTGTTGATATGTTTGAGTTTGCTTTCTACAAATATTCATCAATGAGTAGGAGTAGTGTGAAAAACTTGAGATAAGCAAATTTACTGTCAAATACTCAAATATCTTTTTGAAGCTGGTGTTGTATTTTGTGTTGGATTCTACACTTTGGATTTCCTTAATGTACTCCACTGATGAGCTAAAAAAAATCACAAAAAAACCCCCAGCATATTACTTGTCCCAGTTTACCAGACAGTGAATATAACATCTGAATATTCGTAGTAAACTGCATTATTGTATGACTACACAAAACCATCCACAGGATAGTTTTCATTTGAATTTCAATTAATTTAATGTTGATTAATTTTCATTATAATTTAAACACTGCTCTACAGGAGTAGATAATTTAACTCTTCAAAAAATATATGCTATAGTACAGATAGCACAAGCGTCAATGGCTTATAGTTGAAATTTTCCTGATTGCAAAACTCTGCATACAACGGCCTGCAACAATGGCAAAATTAAGGCATTAAATTTAAAATTTTCTGTACTGTACTTGAATGTTATGAAGAAGTGTCAATATCTGTCTATGTCTTTCTGTGAATAAGTAAGGGGAATATATGAACATTTGTAAATGATTGTGAAATAAGGATTCATTACTGGGATAATTTAATACAGTATACAAACTCTTATAATAGGAATTTGCTAAAGAATGTAAGAAAAAAAAAAGTTGGCAGCCCATTCATCAGAGTCCCTTTTAGAGGTATTCACTTAGTTAGATAGGTATACAAACTCTCAGTGTTTTCATTCATATATATATATATAGCTACATACGTGTATATGATTGTGAAAAAGATGAATGGGACACACATGAATAAATATTCTTGTAACATTTTAAAAATAAAGTAAAAACTAGATATGTGTACATATTTTGGAGTCAAATTCTTAGCAAAATAAAGTAGTTGCTGTTGCCTAATCTCTAACTGAAAGCAGGGTGTTTTAGCCAGGCTGCATAAGTCTAGACTTGAGTACAGAACGTATTAGCTGTGGTGAATCCCAGAGTTTATTACACAGATCATCCCCAATGAGTACCAATAAAACCTTTATATCACATATGAAGTTAAGCTATATAACAAATTTAACATAAAAAGTGTTTTAGAAATGGTTCAGGAAGTTTTATGATTTTTTTATTGATAATGTTATTGCACTTCTTCTACATTAAAGCCAAATTAACTTACTATTATGAGAAAACTACATAGGCCTCAGAATGATTACTGATACAGTTCTGAACCTCTAAATGATACTAAGATACTTGTCTATAAATCTCTGTGTCCCAATCTTGAGGCCTAATATATGCCAGCACACCCAAGCTAGAAGCATTTGCAGGTTCTGAAGGAAACAGCTGTTTGTCGGCTCTTTCTCCCATAGGAAAACATGCTACTGCGTTCCTAAGAATAAGAAGAATCCCAAACATTACCCTGTGATTAGTATTGATCATATTCTGTTTTGCATAGTGTAATTTAGAGAGAAAAGTGCTTTTTTTTTGTTGTTAAAAAAAATTTTTTTTTGAACTATGTTAAAAAATAGCAGATGCTAGAGAGTTGCTCAGAGGTTAAGAATGCTAGAATGAATCCTGACAGAGATAGATTAGTAGGCAGAATGCAGGTGAAGCAGTCAAAGGTGCATGATAAATGTAATTTGTCACATGGATCTGCAATTTAATACATGAATATCAACTCCACTATTGTCCGAGTCTCTTATCTAACGTGGTAAAGTTGTCCCATGTATTTTCATAGCAAATGTGACTAGTTAATATCAGGTCTCATGACCAAGTAATTATAGTATTTTCCCCTTAATTTGTAACCAGAAGAAAAAAGGCCAATTTAAGGAGTTTTTAATTGGAGAGAGATGGCTTCAAGTGGAAGAAAGACTTGATTTGGAGACTTACTGTCCATGTAAGTGCTCTAAAGAGAGAGCGTGGTCTTGTAAGTGGAATTCTAATGCATTGTGGTGTGTGGCACCGCAAATTCAATAAGTTATGAGGCCAGTTAAGGACATAGAATCTGTGAAGCTCCAGATAACGCTGATGAAGCTTGTGTGTGTGCGTCTCTGTGCATGTGTGTGCACATGGTAGTCCTTTGGTGAAAACATAGACTGTCAGAATGCGCACTCTACCTCTGTGATTGACCTGGCAGACCTTAGGTGCCTGAAATATGCCATACTCTTTATGATACTTTCTGGAAATTAGTATCAGCCTTAGCACAACCACCTCTATCTGTATTTAAAACTGAAGAATGTTGTAAGAAATATAGTAAAAATATACCCTGAGCTATGTGTTATCCAATAGGCAGCGGCACGTAGAGATCAACAAGTACACAGCCTAGCTGATTCTTGCTGAAAGTGCCTTACCTTCCTAATGTGCTTCCCAGTAAACAACCTACCTCTGCTCTGGGAGCATATGAAAACTAGCCACTCCAAATCTGTTCTGGACTGTATGAATAATCCTGAAAAGAAATGAGACAGAAAGTAGCACCAAAAGGGGTTGAGAAGGCTCAGACAGACCTTGTCTGTCCCACTCATCAGGTCATGCCTGAATCAGTATGTCCAAAGAAAATCTCTGACATCTCCACCTCCAAATCAGCCCTGCACCCTATGATGCAGCAAAATAAATGTGATATTTATTTAACCGTGACAGCGGTTTTAAATTTCCTCTACTCTAATGTCTGAGGAGACATTGAAGAGCTGAATATTCTTTGTCTAAAATTGATGCTATGGAAAAAAGAAAATGAAACTGAAGAAAATGCAAGGCAGCAGAGGACTCTTACAGAGAAGTGGACCAAAAGGAAAAGACTGTGATGACAAAACACAGGAGGCAAGGTTCATGGGGACAAATGAGAAGGAAGAAGAATGTCTAAGTAGGGAGCTACTGAAAAAAAAAAGAGAAGAAAAACAAGAAAGAAGAGAAAAGATACATTAGAATAATAATACCAACATAGTTTGGCTTTGGGGTTAACATTTGTAAAATTCACTCTTTGAGGAAAATGTGTTTGCAAAGGTAATAGAGAATTATTTCACAATCTCAAGAACTATTTATATTTTCCCTACAGGCAATAAATACCTGTGGCTCATGACAATGCAGCTAGTGCTTTTGTTTATATTTATATGCAAATAGTGTTATTTATAATAGTATTTAATGCTAATATTGCCATCTCAGTTCAATCTTATTGTCTAATTTTCCTCCATCTCCATACTTCACATTAAAAGTATGTTAATACACTTCACCCTGAACTGTGGCATATTAATAATATGTCGTGCTCCCAGAGCAGTACCTATCTACGGATTTCAAAAGACCTTGCAGACTGCGAAGCAGATGCATTTCTCAATCTCTTACAAATCATAAACCATGGAATAAAAAAGAAAAAAAATCCCTTTCAGGGATTTGTCTGTATCAAAAAACAAATTAGTAGAAGAATAAGCAAGACTTGTACTCAAACTTATCTCTTCCTGGCTGCTGTTGGTATTGTTCAGTGCAAATCTTATGGCTGGAAACATTTTCTCTGTCAAAGCTGCGACTGCAGAACAGATGAAACAATCCGAACACTTAGATATATCTCATTGAATTTTCACCAGCATGCTTTCACTATTTTGAAGCTAGACAGCAGAACAAATATACATGAAATAAATGGAAAACACCCACACAGGGAGGAGTGACTTCTTTACCTTTAAATGGTTAGCAGTAATAAACAGATTTTTTGTCTGCACAATCTACCATTACAACCAAAGAACATCCTTGAAATTATGAAATAACAGTTGTGCTGGAGATGGTCGAAAACTGGGCTTTGATGAACACTGGAGTACTCTACAGAAAGCTGAACACTTAGAATGAGGAGCATTCTTTTATAAAATACCTCTTTTGCTCTGCACCCGGGTCACTGAAGTGGGAATGTTATACACACATTGAAATCTCCTTGTCTAACAAGGGTCGAAGAACTGAAACCTGCCACTTCTTGTGGTCGCTCTTTCTGGATTTTGCATGAAAAGAAATAACCTTCTCCATGTGATATTTGGGTGAAATACTTTGCTTGATGCCTAATTCTGAGCGAGGGTCCATGGGGAACAGGTCCAAGAAGAGAGGCACAGCTGCTCTGATGTTCATAGAAGAAGATGACTGATGTTCGTAGAAGGAGGTTCTTGCCTGCAGACATTGTCATTTCAGTGGTGTTTGGAGTGGTGGCTGGGGCAGGAGTCCTCTCCATATAAGTGTTTTACTGTTTTACTCTTGGACTCTGATCAGTAGGAAGCTCTGGTGTCCAGAGGTGCTATATATAAGACCACTTCCCAGCTCACCTTTTATAAGAACTCTCACAGAGGCATGCCTTTATTGTGTAGATTACAAGGTCTTAGTCATAAGTCCCCAGATAACCACCAGTATCAAAAACAGGCACACTTGGCAACACACAATACACGAAAACAAAACTATTCCAGGGACCTGGAGTATATTAAGGTAAAAAATTGAGTCAGTAATAGATTTTAGGTATATCCAGATTTAGGTGGCAGCTGAGTGAGGGGTTTAAACATGACAATTTGAAGCATAAATGTCTAAATTCTTTCTTTGTCCTACACATCTGATTCCTGACTGATTGTCTCCCCTACCCTGAATTGTAAAAATCTGCCCAGCCGTGGGGTGTTGGCTTCTGATGTCAAAGTACCAATGGCCATTGTAACGCACCAGTTCTTTTTCGTGTCTAGAACTAGGTGCCTAACCTTAAGTAGTAATTTTTGACAATTTTGGCTCAAGATCTGAAGGATGCAGTGGCTCTTTCTCACACACAGGTGCTTTGAGTCTAAATTCCCAGAATATTACCATCAAAGCTTATTTTATATTGTTTCTACTGACTGTTTAACCATCTATGGTAAACAGCTGAAAGTTTCATTTTGTTGGTTATGGGGATTGATGAAAAGGATGAAGATGAAGAGGGGAATTTTCTTTGGGTTGGCTAGTAAAATGTTTGGCTGTTAGTAAGGCTAAAAATTAAAAAGATTTGAAAGACAGTTCTACTCAAAGACTCTTAAGCTAAAAGTTTGAGATACTTTTATATCTTTTTAGTTTACGTATGTGAATCCATACAACTGGGCTTATGCATGCCTTACTTTGGCCTGTTATTTCTTTCCTGGTATTTTTCATTAAGCAGATTGCCAAAAACTCCTGAGTTGCAGATTGCTCGAGGCTGGGAGAATAACCTAGGCAAGCAGCTCTATGTGTTTGCCTTAATCTTACAGTTTCTACGAAGCTCTTGGGAAGTTTGGTACTTTCAGAGACAGAATGCTAAGTTAGCCTGACCTCGTCTCTGACCAGGTACAGCTGTTCTCGTGTTCCTTAAAAAATGCTGACATTTAGAATTTGAAAGCCATTTTTATAAGGCAGTATTACATTATTTCCTTGTATAAAATGTTAGATCAATATTAAAGTCATTCCATGCATGTTGTAATGGAAACGTCCATTTTGTTGCAGAATGTTACTTAGGAAGGCCTGTAGCATGTGGTACTGGAAAATAAAGGGAAATTACCTGTATGTTCACATGGACAGTTCATGAGCCCTTATCTTTTAGAAGATCAGTGTCGTGGGAATAAGTCTTCAGATAATTTGCTGTGGGATGCTAGAAAATCAAAAACAGTCAATGTAAGGAGAAGCAGAACATCAGGCCCCTTAGGGAACTGGAGGCAAGAGCCATGAGTGTGAGTAATTCTCCTGCACTTCCCATGTGCTTTTGACTTAGTTTTTGCCTATGTGAAGACTCCTAGCTATCAGATAAAAATATGGCAAATACTAACATTTTAAGGTTCTTTCTTACTGAGTCATAATGACAAAGTTTAAGCATTTTATAACTTTTTTGTTTATATGTGGCAGTGGCCATCAGAGTTAGTAGTTACCACTGCCAACATTTGATGAACTGTCTTTATGAAATAGCTGTTTCTTTTGATAGGGAGTGTGATTTATTAAGAGAATGTATATTTTAGAAACTGAGGGAAATACCTATTTTTTACTTCACTTATTCAAACAAAATTTCAGCATGTAATGTGTCATGAAAAAGGTCATCTAATTATAGCAGTTTTTCATTAGCTCACCTGATTCCTGCCTACACTTGCACAAGCCATTTGTCAGGTGGTATTGCCTATTAATATACCTCAGCTTTAACGTCTGTATGCACAGGTTCAGTAATAACATTCTGCATCTACCTTTATATATATTGCAAATGTATTTTATTAGGAGATTCAAACCCAACACATAGAACTAAGCCACCCACAGACTATTCCTTAGGTCTTACAGACATTTATGCAGGTGTTGAACTTTATATATTTGAAAGAGTTGTTGACATTTTTTCCACCTATTCTTTAATGAGAAATGCCCTTTACAAAGTAAAATGAGCACAGAAGAATGCAGTGTTTTTTAAAAAATCTAAATAAACACGACTGAAAAAGAATTTAATTGTATTTATTTGTTGACTTCTATCTTTACTTCCTGCTTTCTTCTCACCTCTCATTTTACTATTCCAGACAGGGCCACAGCTGTGATTCAGTCCTATTTACTCTTCGTTGATCAGTGACTTCAGCAGAGAGACGCTGAAATCCCATGGTGGAGCAACGGCAGCCTTCACACTGGTGTAAACAACCTGGGATGCAGATTCGGGATAAGAAGGGAGATTGAGCTCTCCATGAGCAGCTGTTGCCCCACGTGCAGCAACAGCTCCACTGTCTCAGAGTCTCCAACCCCATCCTTAAGAGTGGGCCATCTTCTTCTCAAGGTGATTGTGACAGTAGAGTGGGAGGCTTCCCAAGGCATCAGTGGCTTCCCTGATGTGCTCAGAGGCTTTGCATGATCTGACACATAGAAAATGTGAATAGTATTCATATCCCCATGTAACACTTCTTCCAAAAGCCTTAAGACAATATGAGCAGTGAGAAGTCCTAGCAGAGACCAAAGATACTGGTGAGCACCACCAGTAATTACAACACAATAAGACCGGATCTGGAGACTAAGAAAGATGGTAGCCTTGGGAGATTCTGTCTGATGCCTCCAGAGAGCTGATGCCTATGTGATGTATCCTTGCTGGGATAACTGAGAGAATTTTCATTGGATACCAAAGCTCCATGTGCAGTGATCGAGGGCACATTTGACTGCAGATAATAAACATCCAGAAACAGGCTGAGCGTGTACAGAATGGAGGTCTTCTCTACCTTTTCCAGCCTTTGTGAAGGCCCCCCCGAATTTCTTCTCTAACTTTAATGAAATTATAGTTCTTATATATCCAAGTCATCTTTGCTCTATTTGTTAAAACTGGAAGGCTCTAGCTTCTCAGACTGAAAAAACAACCTGGGAGACCAGATGAACACACACTCTCTGTACTAATGCACCTCATGACCACAAACACTTTTGCCTTCCTACTGCAACAAGCATGGATATTTTCTATGAAATTGACCCATTTTCTCCCTTTAGAATAGTGATCTTTTCCTTTTCCTGTAGCTATTCTCTTTTTTTCTTTGCCTTCTGCAAAATCTGTGACCTGGCAGAGAAGAAAAGGCTGATTTTCCAAGTCCTGGGCAAGTTATGCCTCAGAAAAGCTCCTCATGGAAAGTTTCCCTTTCTTGGGCACTGTCCTGGTTATGTGCTGGTTGTTTTCTCTCCCTTGCAAAGTCCCTTCTCCTAGCCTCTTTTACCCTGCAGACATACATCTTATGTCACCAGTGCTATTTTTGCACTTCTTGTCATGGAGTGTATGCCCCTTTTTGGCAGGAGCAAGCTGAGATGGGGCACAATGCTAGAGTAGGGGAGAAAACAAAATTTTAAAAGCATCAAAGCCTCTTTGAGAGCCAGAAAAGAGCATACAACTGTAACAGCCCACAGGTTTTTATTTAAATATGGAAGAGATGAAAAAAATAGGCTATTTAAGCC
The DNA here is from genome assembly GCF_002078875.1 of Numida meleagris. NCBI lineage: Eukaryota > Metazoa > Chordata > Aves > Galliformes > Numididae > Numida > Numida meleagris. The sequence goes on along the minus strand of NC_034411.1, from coordinate 74,898,536 downwards.
ATCAGCAAGGAAGTTTCACAGAAGCAAGTAGCTCCCAATTACTTAGCAACAACAGGCACAGCATGCAAATAGTCAAGCAGCAGCAAACACAGTGGTATGAACATATGGGAATGCTACTAACAAAACAATGCAGAAAGTGTAACCCAAGTGAACAAATCTTCTTGCAAAGACTAGATGAGAAGGTCTCAGATCTCTCAGGTTTCTTCTGTGAGGCTCCATTTACAGTAGGTATTATTACATATATTGTCATTCATGGTGGCTTTTCTATCCCTGTGTGCCAGTGCTAGGGATGCCTGGCCCTGCACCCCTCTTCTCCTACATGGCCAGATCATCTCTCCAGTGCCAGGTCCATGCAGCTAGAGCTGCCCATGCCCAAGACTGAAGCCAGTGGCTGTAGCAGAGCCTTGTGTCCAGGCCCAAAAACCTCACAGAACAGCCTGATCCCTTTTGTTGGATATGTACCTTGATTCAGCAGGAGCCTGAGGGCATTTATTGCTGGTTGCAAGAGAGCCAGAGCTGAGGCAAATGCATTCTCATAGACAAGAAATGCAGCCAGTGCAGGGAGTCAACAGACCAGCTACTGAAGAATTGGGCTGAAGCGTTAAGCCTCCGCAGCATCAGAAACATCCTTCAGTTTTGCCAGGATGTGAATATGAAGCCCACTTTCTTTTAATTTCACTGAAGAACTTAAATTAGTAAAATGAATTCTGAAGTATTCATTTGTGAAAAATAGGTCTGCCACATTCAGATTTAGATTTCTTATTCCTGTTTAAGTCTGGCTGGAAATACACCAAAGGTATGGAGACACTCCTTACAATGTTAGCAGTTGTTTGCAGAGATAGCAATGAGAATTAAAGATTATATATAGCCTTTTCAGGAAAAGAAAAAAAAAAAGAAAAATGACTTGCTTCATGGCCTGCAGGACTTCCTTCAGGTGTTAAGTGTGTATGTCTGAGAGCTTGGCTTTTTTTTTCACTCTCAGTCTAATAAAAGATGTTACATCTCCTCAAATCTTTGACTCTCTTCTATCCTTAGATCATAATTACAAAAAATTACTTTCTACAGAAGGGAAAATGAAGGACTTCAAATTGCCTTAAAAGAGAGAAATGAATTCAGGAAGGGCTATTTTTAACATGCAAGGCATGGATTTTTTCCACTCGAGATAATTAATGTGTAAAATTCCCCTCAAAATAAATGTCTAAAATTAACCCCCCTCCCACCAAAAATAGGAAGCTTGTAACAGATGGAAAAAGTCACAAGACTATATGATTAGTACTTCACATTAAATGTCTTTTTTGTAAAACAGCAAGCAGCATGTCTACTTCATGGCAGTTGTTACTGCATCAAAGTACTCTAAGCAGAATACAATTATATTGAAAAAGGAAATATATGTTTTCTCCTTCTGAAAAGAAAGTTGTCAAAAGGAAGGAAAAAAAAATCTCCCATGAAGACAGATCCTGATGAGAGAGTATGATCTTTTTATTTTTATTTTTTTTATTTTTTATTTTTTATTTTTTGTGCTGGAAAGGGGAGGGGAGAGAGAGAATAGAAAAGAGAAAACAGAAAAAGCAGCCCCAGGATAACAAGCTTTGTGTGAAGCAGAAAATCATACCCTTTGAGGGTCATTTTCTTTGAGTTGCTGCCTCAGGGAGATAGGAGGCAGAGATTAAACACTGGAGGGAAAGTCCACATTCGCTTGAGATGAGTCACTCTGCCCTGAAATGCTCTGGAATAGCAGAGAGTGATCTTGGTCTTCCTGGGGGTGTGCGGATCCCAGCAAACAGTTTGCATCAAACTGTGCATTTTTCCTCAAACTCACAGACCTGAGATTGCAAGGGAGCGCTGTGGAAGGTATTCTTGTAAGCGGTGGGATTCAGGGAAAACACGAATTGCAGAGGGTGCGCGATCATGTCTGCCTATGAGGAACACCGCAGGCGTGCTTCTAAAAACAGACCTGTCCTTCTGGCTGTCCTTATTCAGGGGAGCTGTGAGGTCTTAACCGCCCCTGGGAACATCGCCTTTTACCCTTGGAACCGGTTTTCCAAAGGAACGGGAATCTTTTTCCACTAGGTGGAGCCTGAATTCTTCCGTCCCGCACTTGCACTCGATTCCTCAGCGCGTATCGGAGAGGTTTTTTTCATCTGTGTTAGTCCAAGCAGAAGTCACTAGGCAGAAATCTGAAGGCATTTGAAGTAAGCGGTGTAAGAAGGTCATGAGATATTTATTTTTATTTTTTTTTGTTTTTGTTTTAAATTGTTCCCTGTTTATTATGCATTAAACTAGACAGTGAGAACATCGCATCAATCAGTATGATCCCTAATGCAGCTGATACCAGTATATTGCTTTCTTCTTAATCAGTTTATGCTTAAATCACTGCTGGTTCTCTCTACATACAAAGAAAGAGAAGGGGAGGCAATGACAATAGATGAGGGGATGAAGGACAATGTTTCAAAGCATACATACAGGAATTGAAGCAAAATTTTGCAGACCCCTTGGTTAACCTGCCCCTGTGTAGTGTAAGCGGAATTGTATACCCCTGATTTCTTTTTTCCCCAGATAAGTAAAAATATAGATGGAAAACAATTGCACAGGATTGCAGATTTAAAAAACCAGGCTGCAGTTCATTCTTATACCAAAGTTGGTAGGTCAGACCAAGCACTTTGGCTGACTCTGAATGGACTAGCTGTCAGCTGCTGAAAACTCTGCCCAACAGTTTCATTTCCATGGCCTTTCTGGAAGAGGCACTTTCTTTACTTAGCACAAGAGTTCTTCTCCCTAGTGTGTTCTGAGTTAGGAGTGGCAGGACTGGCTGGACAATGATGATTGTGTAGCATAGTAGCCTTTTAGGTTTCAACCTTTTCTTCTTCGTAGGGTCAAAGATAAACCTCTTAGATGCTTTGAATAGCCTGACCCCAGTCTCTGGAAATAACTGAAGTGTCCAACCTGGATCAAACAACCCTTTCCTTCAAAAACATTGTCAAAACTGAGGTTTTTTAAAAAGCTTTTGGCTCCGATGAAAGCTGAATGATGAAATCAGTGTGCATTTGATGGGAAGTGTTCCAACCAGCTCTAATAAGGAGCACTACTCAGTATTTTAATGACAACCTTCAATTGCAAAACTCTATTTTGGCTCCTTTATGTCCCTACCACTGTACTACCTGTGCAATCTCCCAGCCTTTAATGTATTTTTCCTCACAGTGTACCTGGAAAATGCTATTGTCCCCACTTTACAGATGAGAAATGGAAGCACAGGAAGGTGAGGCAACTTGCTGAAGATCGTACAGTCAAGTTTGCAGCAGAGAAAAAAATATCATAAAATCACAGAATGAATTGGGTAGGAAGGGATCTTAAAGATCGTTTACTTCCAACCCCTTACCTTGGGCAGGGCTGCCACTCCCCACATCAGGCTGCTGGGGCCCCATCCAACCTGGCGCCTCCAGGGATGGGGCATCCACAGCTTCTCTGGGAAGCTTGTGCCAGTGCTTCACCACCCTCTGAGTAAATAACACATAAGGTAATACCCCTTGTCCAAAAATTGTAATCTGGTATTGCAAGTTGGAGTACCTAATACTATTATTGTTTTCTATGACCATGATCTTTGTCCAGTGCGTCAGTTAGGCATAAACTGGCAGGCTATTTATCCTAAACATAACAAATGAGAGAGATCATTAGTAGGGGAGTTCTACTGGATATTCTATTTGTTGTTGGGCTTCCCAGAAAGTTTATGTTTATTCATGTTAAAAAGTTAGAAAGAAAACCTTTAATCAGTATGTTTCTCTTCCTCTTCCTTACTTCCATCCTATGTACTTTGGACTTGCATGCTTCAGATGCTGTCTCTAAACTCCCACTACAATTTCCTATGAAGCTTTTAGCAGGTAGGAAATTCTCTCCAAAAAGGTTGAAAATGATAGAGGAGAAGAGACAGCAAGACAATATTCAGTTGACTAGAGAAAAATATAACAATCTCTTTCAGGAAGCAGAGGAAGCAGCAGAATCTGTAACTATACATAACTCTAGAAAAGAAAATCATACTTGCATATGTTCTTTGAACTTCACGAATGTCTAGTTTGGTACTCATCTCTGAGACATCAGACTTTTATATATGAGAGTGCTGATACTTTTCACTAGTCTTCTGTTTAAAAACAATGACAAGATTTCATAGGGAGGAAGGTAAATACAATTTTCTGGTGAGAAACATAGTTCATATTTCAGAAGACACTGAGTATATAGGAAAAGAATAACAATAGACTGAATATGAATCTTCAGGTATGGTTTTATTCTTGAAAATATTGGTGACAATGATTGTATAATTGTGTAGTGTTATGCGTGTTCCCATGTTCTTTGTTAATATGAACTCCTCTGTAGTTTTGTAAAATAAATTAAAATCTTCCACTCACATATTTTCCTGTCCACAGGTGACAAAGAATGATCAGTATGCAGTTTTACGGGTTGCTTTACTTTCTCTGCCCTGTCTTATGCCTGTGTATACACAACTAGAAACAATCTGTATGCATGAAAAATTTACCAAGGGGTACTTTTGTCTTAGAAGAGAATGATTCTGATAATCTAGGTGCAGATCTACTGACAACTACCTGTGCTATCTCCCTATGATTGTAAATAGTCTCTGCACTGCAGTACAAAACTCTATTTAAAATCATATACATAGAGGAAAAGGAAGGCTCTCAAGTAGTTGTTATCTGTCTTCCATATTAAACAAAGAGAATAAGCAGAGAGAAGAGCACCAGAGTAATATATCTGTAGTGGGTTTTTATGGAGGTATTGTCCTTGCAACTCACTGAAATCCTCAGATCTATTTGCAGAATTTTTCCTATATGGTGTCCACATATCTGTGGATCATCATGATCAGATCCAAGCCTGATAGTGTGGAATACAATTTATTGTGGTCTTTTAAGGGACAAGAGTACGGAAGGTCAGCTGGTTTATGGTCTACAGAGATCAGCATACTCAGCTTTGAGCCACCTAGAAACTTCTTGTGGTACTTTCTAGACTGAGATTTCCTATGAACTTGTGATGATTGTAGAGTTACGAAGGAGAACTCTTGGAGTACTGCCACCCTCTCGCTTCTTTTCCAGGGCCCAGACAGTTTCTGTTTGTTTTTTTTTTTTTTTTTTCCAGGCTTTGGGAATGTAGATCAAGTTGCTTCTTACTGATGTAAAGATGGTTAGGGAGGTTATGACGGGGTACGAGTTGGCCTCTTCTTCCATGTAACCAGCGAAAGGACTAGAGGAAATGGCCTCAAGTTGCACAAGGGGAGATTCATGTTGGACTTTAGGAAAAACTTATTCTCTGAAAGAGTGGTCAGATACTGGAACGGGCTGCCCAGGGAGGTGGTGGAGTCACTGTCCTTGGAGGTGTTCAAGAAATGTTCAGATGTTATACTGAGGGACATGGTTTTGTGGGTAATATTGGTGATAGGTGGACGGTTAGACTAGATGACCTTGGAGGTCTTTTCCAACTTTGGTGATTCAATGATTCTATGGTGTACATTAGAGTTGTCCATACACTGGTAGAAACCTCCTTAAGCTGTTATGATTTCCTCCTGTATGTTCTGATATAATTTGAATAGTTTGAAGGAAAGGATTTGGCTTTTTGAAATGGAGATACAGCTTCTGCAAAGAAGGCCTTAAGGCACAGAAAAGCACATCTTTTCAGCTGCACGGAGAAACATTATCTTTCATGTTAATATTAAATTGGTGTAAGGCCATAGACTTACACAAGTACATGCTGGTTTAAGCCATATGAAATTATTTGACAGGTAAGTGTTAAATGCAAACATAACCTTTATATCTAGTTTTATTATAGGAAATCTTTGCCTTTTCCATTTTCTTAAAGCTTGAGAGTATTTTATTTTAATGTAAGCAACTGATAATAGTGAAGAAACCAAAACTAATTCCTGGCCTAAGAACATCCTTCATCACTCCTTGCTTCTTGTCAGAAAAACTATTCTCCTCCACTGGAAACATACGCCAGGAATTTCCCTGCAGGCCTAGCTTTGCACTGCCTTGGAACATCAAAATGCTGAACTTGCAGTCCATAGAGAGCAGTTTCTTCCTAGAGAGTATGAAAGTCATCTTGAAGGTTGGTTGTTTTTTTTTTTTAAAGGAAAATCTGTATGTGCAATATAATATGCACCTTTCTCCTATCTTCTCCTTTCTGCTGCATTTGCCACTAAAAGGGCTCTGGTGAACTTTATTATGTGCACTGCAGCTGCAAGGTATGTATGGCTCAGCTGACGGTAACTGTTGCCAAAAAATGTTTGTAAATATTCCTGTCAATAAGGCTTGCCACTCTTTGGCATCATGTTGATGTGTCTGCGCAACTCTGAGGAGTGAGTGTATTTGAAAGCAGAGGTATCTGGAAGATCGAGTAACTTGTTATGGAAATGTTTGCACAAAAATGCTCTCTCAGGATAAAAGATTATCCTGTTTTGTTGGTAAAATATTCACTGAACATAGGCTGAATTTTTGCAAATCATTTTAGAGCAGAAAAAAAGGGATTCTTCTTGTTAGTGAAGTGCAGGTCACCCAATTTTGGAACTGAAGTTTTCCTGCATGATTTACATGGCAAGTCAAAAAAAAATGAGTGCTCATTTACCAGTTTGTGAACAAACCTCAGGCTAAAATGTAGTCATTAAACGATACAAAAATATCCCAGCATATCTACAGATAATTCACTGCTAAATTTTTCAGATAAGTAATTTGTGAAAATTAATTTGATTAGCTTTGATTGGTGTGCTAAGTGCCCATCATTAAAACCTCATTGTTTTATTTAGTTGAAGATTTTTGAATATGGCCATTTCCATTATCTATAATGCAGCATTTAACCAGATCAATTATCTATTATCAATGATCCACTCACTAGCCAGATGACTTCAGTTCTATGAACCACAAATTATTTAGCTGTTAGTTTCTCTAGAAAAGAACCTTATGAATAAATTACAAAGTTGGGCCATAATCCCATAATATAAATATTGATAAGTTTGATATCTGCAGAATGAATTTTACTGAATTCTTCTATTTGAAATGTTGGTGCCTCTGTTTAAGCAGGAGTATGGAAACTCTTTTCAAATAGCGTTAGCATTTCAGAATTGAATTTAAACATAGAAACAGACAGATCCAAATTTGAATGCTGAATGTTTTTTTAATTAAAAAAAATCTGCTTCTGATGAAAGTAAATATTGTAATGAAATAGAGCATGTCCTAAATTGTAGTATTAAGACATAGCATAAAATGATTTTTTTGTTGAAAACATTATTTCCTAACTTCCCAAAGAAAAAATCTTGAGAAAACTGGGAAAAATAAAAAGGCTAATCTCTCTAGGAAACAAAAACCTTTTTTTTTTTCTATTAAACTTCCTTAATGAGTACATATTTATCCCAAATCCTTGTTCTGCAGATGCTCTTCTTTTTTTTCTTTGATATCCCTTACACAAACAAGAAGTGCTGCGTTCTTCTAAAACGCTTCTGAAAATTTCCCAGTAAAGATCTCCTGGTAGCTTTTCTACTTGGCACAAAGCACTTCAGCACAGCAGTTGTGAAATAAAATAAAAATGTTGTTCAGCAAGATGAGGAAACTCATTTCTAGTGTCAAAATGGGAGAAATTCACACTTCCCCACCTAAACACTCTATTAGGATGATACATTGCCCCCAGTGCTAGATTTCACAGTTTACCTAAACTCTCAGGAATCAGGTAAATGTATGACTATGTATGATTATCTTCCCGCTTTCTAAAATCTACCAACACTGTAATTCAAGATTATTGCTGTAATAATGCCAGGGTGCACTGTGAAAACTGCAAATGTCTCCCTAAATGTGTCAGTTGGTGCTATATAGGGGAGGTTGGGAAGAACTCCTATCTTAAAAAGACAATTCTCATCATATTTTCTGGCAGTCTTTCTTGAGGAGATACTTAGCAGTTCTGAGGATCCATGCCTCACTGCTCTCATGGAGTTTGTGAGCAAGTTTGTAGAGAAAGAAAGAGGAGATTTCCACAGTGAGAATGCAGGCAAGGAGAAGGCCTTGCCCTTTCTCACATGACTATCATGACCTTGGTCTAATGTGACATTTTGCCTTCCCATGGAAGGCGCAGGCAGCTATTAGTTAGAGGGACTTTGCACATTTTCAAGTCCCCTGGGGACTTTAGTTCCTGCTGAACCTCCACCCTTCCCTCCCTCACTGCCAAAATACAACACAGTGTCACTGGGTGGGGAGGGGGCAGGAGAAGCATGAGTAGCTCTCTGCCAAGGTGGAGAGGTGGCCACGTCCTGCACTCTGCATCCCATGGTGGGTGAAGGATTGCTTGAGAGTCTAGTCCCGCCTTGGAAGCCAATGGGATCATGAACCTGACACGGCTCTCACAGAAAAAGGATTATTAAAAACAGTCTGAGGAGAAGTCTGCCTAGCAGAATGGAAAATAGCATTATTGCTGGAGCAGAAGCAAGTATGAAATCCTGGAATATACTCATAAACATGACACATTTTTATTAAAAGTTTGAGTTTTCAGTAAAACTTCCCTGACCCATGACAGTGACCATATGACAGTGTAAATGCTATTGAAGCCAAGAGTGTCATTTGAACAAAATAAAACAAGTAGAACAGATAAATAGCCACAGTGAATCATCAACCGTATTTGATGTAATGTGCAATATATTCTTCAGACTTGCTGCAGATCTCACTCAAAACTAGAGGCTACTTTGCTGCACATCATGTCTTCTGGGACAAAGTTTCTGCAGAGCTCCCGGCTACAACCACGAACTTTTCATCTGCAAAAGCCAAAGCACTTTGGAAAGCAGAGCAGTATCATGGTACTCATGTTATAGATGGGTAAGATACAAGCTGAATTTGTGCTAGATAATTTAGAAAGTCAGAAACAGCAGCCAAAATAAGGACTACAGGGTCCCTAGATTTTTCCTTTCCTTTGTGTTAGTGCTGCTTTGGATAAAAACTACTTCACCAGAAAAGTGATATGACTTAGCACTTAGCTACTGAGATGAAAATGTTTTTCTGCTGCATGATTTTCTTCAGATAAAATGAGGATGATTGATTAAAATTAAGAAGGATTATATACTAACTCAGCTGGAAAACTCATTGCATGAGATTGGAGATCTTACACAGCTGTCTGTTTATTATGCTAATTTGCATTTCTTCCATGCCACCTCTCCTGGGGGTACCCTGTTTCTCCCTCCTACTTCATAAACTTCAGTGGGAAGGTGAATTGTGAAAATCATGGAAGCAGGACTCAAACCTGTGTGCTAGGTTGTGCAAGACCTAAGACTGATATATTTTCATTCAGTAAAGAGAATTTTTTGTTTGGAAGATATCCCTTCTAAAGTTGTCTGGCCAGGTTGCCCAGAGCTGGTGGTTGTCCCCATCTATGGCAATAACCAAGGTCAGGCTGGTTGGGGCTCTGAGCAACCTGATCTAGCTGTAGGTGTCCCTGTTCATTGCAGGGGAGTTAGTGTAGATGACCTCTAAGGGTCCCCTTAATGGTCCCTTCCAAATCAAACAATTATATGATTCTTCGATAAAGGAAAGTAAAGGGAGGTAGTGATGAGATAGTGTCATGGTTTTGTGATTTTCGGTTATTGGTATTCCACATCATAACATCATGTAGTGGATATACCTGGTTCTCAGAAGAGAAGGACTACTACAGTCCCCACATTACTTTGCTCCTCTGTTACCATTTTCCAGCCGGAGGGAAAAGATAAAAGCTCACAGTATAAAAACTTGCAGATCACAAGACCTCGTCCCTTTTTCCGCCGTCTCTCGTCTTGGCAGCACCTCGCTCTCCAGCCGTCTTATCGTCGGTAGTAGAGTAAGGCCTACCTTGATTTTGGGACATTCTCTCTCTCTGTATTGGATTTATCAGCTTAAATTGTAATTATTGTGTGTTGTACTATAGTATGTTGTTTTGCATTCCGATATCTTATTTAGTAAATTAGTTTGTTTCTCCTCAGATTGTTGCCGCTGTTCTTTGCTCTCAGGGCCATCTCCCTACCCTTTTCCCCTTTCCCCTTTTCCCGGGACGTGGGCCGTTGGGTCCCCTGTCCCCTTCGTCACGGAATCGGGCCTAACGCCCGTAAACCGTTGACAGATGGGAAAACCGTTTGTCTCTAAAATCATAGAATCATAGAATTGCTCAGGTTGGAAAGGACCTTCAAGATCATCAAGTCCAACCACAACCTAACCATACTACTCTAACTCTAACAACCCACCACTAAATCATGTCCCTGAGCACCACATCCAAGCGGTTTTTAAACACATTCAGGGATGGTGACTCAACCACCTCCCTGGGGAGCCTGTTCCAGTGCTTAACAACCCTTTCTGTAAAGAAGTTTTTCCTGACATCCAACCTAAACCTCCCCTGGTGCAGCTTGAGGACATTTCCCCTTGTCCTGTCACCTGTCACCAGTGAGAAGAAACCAGCCCCGCTCTCACTGCAATCACCTTTCAGGTATTTGGAGAGAGCAGTAAGGTCTCCCCTCAGGCTCCTCTTCCCCAGACTAAGCAGCCCCAGTTCCTTTAGTCGCTCCTTGTAGGGCATATTCTCCAAGCCCTTCACCAGCCTTGTTGCCCTTCTTTGGACCTGCTCCAGCACCTCCATGTCTTTTCTGTACTGGGGTGCCCGAAACTGAACACATACTTGAGGTGAGGCCTCACCAATGCCGAGTACAGGGGCAGGATTACTTCCCTAGTTCTGCTCACCACACCATTCCTGATACAAGCCAGGATGCCATTGGCCTTCTTGGCCACCTGGGCACACTGCTGGCTCATATTCAGCCGATTGTCCATCAGCACACCAAGGTCCCTTTCCGTCAGGCAGCTTTCCAGCCACTCCTCCCCAGAATGAATCAGGTCAAGTGTTCAGTGATCAGGATTCTATAGGTGAGGTAAAATATTGGTGACTTCAGTGTCCCCCACCCAAAGTAAAAAATAGTTACCAATTTCTGTAGAACTAAAGCATACTGAAACAAACTTCTGCAATGATGTTTCAGATTATGTGAGAGTTTACACTGCAGTTTGTTGCGCTGGATGAATCAGGTGGAAGGATGGGTCACGAGGTCTGGCAGACAAATATCTGTTGTTTTTTTAGGCTCTTTGTTTTAACTTTAAATTGACTGCTGTGGAGATGTGCTGAGATGGAGGTTTTACTAGCATGGGCACAGCACTGCACTGGGTAATGATTGTACTCAGTCCCTGCTAGGATCTATGCCTGGGAAGGGCCTAAGAACCTGAGCCAGCTGAATGCCTAGAGCACAGCACCGGGGCACTCTGCGTGATGCTGTTGTAAGACGAATGTGAGGTCAAGCCCTAGTGAAATTTCTTAAATCATACTGATTCCTGGAAAGACAGTGACAAAACTCCTACTGACTTCATAAGAAACAAATTCAGACCACAGGTCAGGGTCACAAAAAGGCCTGCGAAACACGTGGAACAGAAACTCTGACTTCTGTTATTACCTTAATAAAAATATCCATCTTTCTTCCCTTTATGAACAGAAGCTCCACCCCTTCCAACACATTCTTTTTTCCTGAAGTATTTGCGACAGTTTATTTATGGTCCCAATTTACCTTGGTAGTTTGAATACTTGCCCATTTCCCAGGAAAATTTTCTACCTTCAAGTGGTCTACATTATAAACTGTAGTTATAACAAAGACCTTCTAGTGCATGGGGAAAGGTTCATTTCTGTAGAAAAACTGAGTGAAATTATAGTTTTTATTACACTTCATTTTCAGCCCTTACCTTTCTATGGCCTCTGCCTTTTTACTTCTATAAACTGGACCATTATTGCCCTAAATCCTTAAACCGTCCTTTTAACCGGAGTTGCTTTACTATCCAGCCTATACAGCATTCTCATCAAATCCAGTTTGTAAACATTCCTGAGGCACTCAGAGGACAAATGACTATATGTTGGGAAATACATTATAAAATATTTTATTTCCTGTAGCTTAATGGAAACTTAGGATGTTGTCCTAAGAAGAATTTATGTGACATACTGAGAAGTCTTTTCACCACAGAGGGCAATGTGTTGATGATCAGACCAGGGTGCACTCTGGTTTACATGGGGCTTTATTTGTTAAGCCCTGCAGAATATAAGTGTAGGCTGGAATAGCTGGGAAGCAAATACTTTCTTCATGTGTGCGTATTGGATGTATCCACTGGTGTGAAATTGTAGTTTAATGCAACTGTGCTTTTACAGGGTAGTTCTGATAGTGAGCCGAATACTGACCAGCTAAACCACTGGGGAGCTGTAGCTGTTTAACTCTGGGAAAGCTGTGTGTGGGGGGGTGGGGCTCTCATTCAGAAGAATGATTCTGGAATGTGCAGAAAATTTTCCCCTCCCAAGCTGGGGCTCCATCAGGAGAAGTAAATCCAGAGTCTGTAAAGACAATAACCTTTGTTTTCTACCGAGAGCCACCATCTTTGTGTGCTACAAACTTCTCCACAGACAGCAATAAAATTGCATTCTGACACAATTCTTAAACCATCCAAACTGCATCTTAGTTGTTCAGGCATTGTATTCCTTGTCAGGACTTTTCTAATTAAATGACTTGTCAATAGAGAAGTGCTGAATTCTTGAAACAAAGCATTTGATGGAGAAATATCAATGCCATGAGGCACTGCCAAGACACAGAAAACATTAAGTAGAAACTCATCTAGCAGGGAGATTCCTTGTTACTTCATCTGTTATGCTACCAACAGAGGAAGATCCATTAAGAACTGTTTTATCCTGGACGTTCATTCTTAATTCTTTGAGATACTCTTGCTAGCAGATAGAATTAGCCCTAGGGGCAAACATATTAAAACAAGTGTATTTTTTAACATCATTTTAATGTCTGACAATGGAAAACAGTTTAATATGCATTTACAAAAAGGAGTTTTCAGTGACAGATAGAAAACACTAATGAAAAACGGCACCTGTCAAGTATGAAGTGAAATTATTGATAAATTAAACTTCAGTATTTATCTACATGCATCTAAGGGTATGGCTACAATGATGAATATTTTTGTCCAACTTCCTGGATCTGAATGGTTTGTGAGCACTTTGTTGTTATCGTTGTCCAAGTTTTAGTACCATTCTATCTTTTTCTACGTTAAGATTTCCTTGCTTGATCACAATTTTAGGGTTCCGAAGAATGTGGCAGTTCTTTCCAGCAAAGACATTCAGTTTTCAAATGCTAGGTGAGAACTTGAGCTAATTTAGTTACTCTTAAAATATCCTAAATATCCTGAATCTGCTTTTTTTGACTTTTGGTCACAGCTGAAATTACTATATTGTCGTACATACATGGCTTAACCTCTAAGGTTGTGCCTGATTTGCACCTATGGAACTGCATTAATTGTTTATAAAATTGGAATCACAGAGTAACTAATGTGCTGTTTCTTTAAAAATCCACTTCTTTTATTTGTGTGTTTTTAAGACTGTGCATCTTTTTGTTGTCATTGTTCTTTCTATCTCAAACGTGAGGCTGTCCTCTGTTGAGAATGTACTTGAGCTGTCACAAGAAGTCAAACTTACAGTTCCCTGGCTGCCCTGGAAAAACTGCAGTAATTCTGCTAGGGACTGAGCATCCCCTGAAACATGAGAGCTCAGATGTCTTCTGTTATCCGTTTGTCAAGCTCAGAGGAATCTACTGTACTTGCTAATTTATCCTACTGTATTTTGCTGTAAGTATACTTTCAACTATATCGTGAACCATTTCTGAAGGGTTTCCTGATTATTTCTAACATACCTTTATAGAAAGAAGTATTAGAATTTAATTTTCCTGCTTTTCTTTAACTAGAAGTTTACCATGGATATTAGACAGTGGTCGTAATAGCTTATGACAATAGAGTTCTTATTATGGAAACATTTATATCATGTTGGGACTTTAATGCTCCTGAAAAAAAGATGTAGAGTAGTAGTGAGGTACAGAAAATGTGTACAATTTCTAAGCTTGGGTACAGCGGTCCAAGCAAATCTAAGTAGAAGTTGCTGTGTTTCTCGCCACCTTGCCTTCAGTCTGCTATTGTTCCCCCTTCCTTGCATGTTAGCTGACAGTTGCCTGGCATAACAGCATTCAGAGAAGCAAATGCTCAAAGAAGTGCTTGCAGTCTTGGTGGGTGAGCTTTCATATGTTTAATACTCATGGTTTGACTAAGCGAAAACCTGAGAAGTCACAAGAGACTGGGCTGGAACACATGGCAGAAGAAAGGGCAAGGCAGGACTGGTTTCTCACAGTTCATCTGTAGATAATCTGCGTGGTTCACGTCCTGCTTTGACCCCTTTCCTGTGGCTTACTTGAGAATGAGCAGCCAGCACCACTGAGCACAAGCAGACCTCCCCTGGCTAGTATGTTTCCCAGAGGTCTCCACAGTCTCTTTGTCATCGGCTGAGGTTTGAGGCCCATGCACTGCTTAGTCAGCAAAGTCAGTTACTTCCCTGTCACACCAAAGAATAATGACAGTGGTGTTCAGCACCAGCTCAACTAATCAGTATCAACCCATGCATGCTGATGACTCCTGAGCAACATCTGGAAAAGATGTCTGTGAAGAAGGGCTTACAGCACCTCTTTCTTCAGCACCAAGTTTCTTCAGCCTTCCAGCTTCTGTATTAAACTAAACAGGAGCATGTTACACTTTTATTTACTATTAAATTTCTTACATTCTTGGCATAGTGTAATCCTAGGCCATCTAGCCCTGTAGATGCCTGGTTACAGTTCAAGGCCAGTGCAGGCTACGCACCAGCTACATTCCCAGTGTGTGCTTGGGTTGAGACCAATGTGTTTCTGTGTGTAATAAATGTAAAGACTACCAGTCATTCATATTACTACAATATTGCAGGTTCATCCCTTCTTTCCTGGGCAGGAGAAAGTGATGTGTCCATGAATATGTCTTGGCTGGCACTGATGAAATGAGCTCACAACCCCCGGGAAGTGCTGGAGATACTACATATGCAGATCAATGCCTCTGCTTTGTGGCAGGAAAAGGGTTACAGCACATAGCCCTCTGCCTCTGTGGTGAGTGATACGGCTTGCTAATAGCACCTTCTCCTTCCATGATTTTAAACAGCTTTTCTTTTTATTCCTTTGTTGTATTTTTAATTTAAAGTGTAAAGATCTCATGGTGATGATTGAGACATGACTAAGCAGTTTAGATCTTTGTTCTAGAAATCCTCAGCCTTCTTCAGTTGCTTAGAACTATGCTAAAAAACCTTCTGTTTTAAGCCTTCTCATGCCGTTAAAATTAATACAACACATCACAGTAGTCTATTTAAATATAAATACTGAAAAGCAAAGCTATTTTAAAAGTATATTTTATTTTTTGAAAAAATGCTGTATAGCAATTTTGTACATTCATCCAATTTTTGTATATTTGCTAGGCAGGGTTGATAAAAAAAAACGGAAATACTGTTTTTGGATATTTTTGCAAATAAACGTAATTTGAGTGTTTCTAGGGGAAAATTAAAGAAATTGAATTTGCTACACTAATGTGTACTTATTACAATTCTGACTTGCAATTCAATATGCATTTCTCTAAGTTATTCTGTATTACTTTGTTATAAAATTCCTTTGAAGTAAAAATATTATTTTTAATTGGATAATTTATTCCTCCTTCCTTGACAGAGATTAATTAACTTTATTAAAAAAAAAAAAAGTAGCAGAATCCCTGCTTCCTGCCCCTTTCTCCTTTTTGTTGCTTTTAAGTCAGCGCTAGAGGAACACAAGTTAATGAGGCACCTTGTGGACTAAGACCTCGGTATTACAGAAATGTTCATTCTTTCCTTACTTTTGATTAAGCAGTACCAAGTGATAAAGACTACAATGCTCATAAACAAACAGAACTGTGAAATACCTATAAAGTGTATGGCAGAAAGAGAACAAAGAAGCTGTGGTTGTTCTGCAGCAATGCCATCCAGACTGTATCATTTATGTACAGTTTTCTGGCTGTATTTGCAAATACATTTTGCTATCTGAGATCTTCTTCTTTTTCCTTTTATTAGTACTACTTGTGAAGTAACACAGAGTGGCTAAAATCAGAAAAATGATCCAAAAATGCTGAACACTGAATCCTGTGTGCTGCACTGTGCAGTCATGGCTTCTTATAAAAATTGTATCCAGTCATCAGATCCTCTGACTAAGGTAATAGGGATGGGGCTTAACTTTCTCTTTTTATTTTGACAAGAAAAATCGTAATTTGGTTTTTTTTTGACAGATTTAGTTGAAAATTGTCCAGATCATAATTTTAGGGCTCTCGGTGCCCTACAAAACTTGAGTAGGTAACATATACACATGATTTATGTGGATATAGCATTTTGGAACCTCTATTTATTACAGAAAGATGGATATTTAACTTTTAAAATTCTGATTTGTGGGATACATTCAGGTCTCTGCTCAGGTGAATGAAGCAGAGTCACTGCCACATATGCGAGACATTTCTTGTTCACTGTAGATGTCACAACAGAAGCACATCACATTTACTTGTGTTAACATACTCTTGTCATCTAATCTCACATCATCCAATGGCCTTCATCAGTTCTGTGAACTTCTTCATTCTAGCGTGTAGACATGGTTGTCACAGCATGGAATATTGTTCAGTTTGACTTTAAAGACACCAGGAAGCAAGCATAGTAGATGACAATAAGTAAAGACAGTATCTGAGAAAAAACACTAGTGGAGTGTACTCATATATGTGGTAACTGTTCACTCAGATTTTTCTGCCTAAATATGTTTACCGTGGAACAGGGCTAGACACATGCTTCTGAAGACATCCAGAAGTATCGTTGCCCTTACATAGCTAAGTTATTCCATATTCACCTTGGTGCTCACATCCAGGGAGACTCTGCCTGGAAGACAATAAGGAGACAAGAGGCAAGCCATCCTCTTGAGGTGATGCTCACAGGACAAGAAGCTTCAAAAAAGTAAATAAAGCGAGTACTCAACTGCATTAACTGTCTGCAATATTTTTTGGATAAATTACAAACAGTGCTAGATGTGGTGACTGGACACCCCTGAAAGAGGAAAGTTGGCAAAAAAAAATGGGCTATTCACATCCTGGGCAGGTCCAAGAGCCATCAAGTTGTTGCACAAAGCAGGGCCATCTCCTGCCACCACATCTTTTGGCTACTCTTTCAAGAGGGAGGTTAGTTAAAAGAAGGCACATCCCTGAGGGAAAGAGTTCAGAATCTCAGAAGTTTTGCCCTGAAAGTTTGAGGGCTTTCTTGTTGTCCTTTTTTTTCAGACAGTAATCTGGCTTACAGTGCTGGCTCGCTGAGTCATTTTCTGATTCTCTCTCATCTAACAGGGTTTTTGTCTCCATACCAGTGGTCCATAAAGCACGATTACATTTTGACACACATTGTTGTATATACATGGAGATACTAGCTGACTAAGTTTTAAACAGCAGTGCAGTTAAGATTCTCAATGAAAGCCTGGCATAAGAGATTTCTGGAAAGTACATAGACGTGTAAGCATTTATTTCTGCTCCTGCTTGTGAAAAGCACTGAGAGTAGTGGCTGCTGCTTAGAGGTGGATGCTAAGGAAGGGAAGAGCACATAGGCAGTGCAATAAGACACAAAATGGATCAATGGCTGATTCAGGATATCATTTTAGCTTGATCATATGGGATGAGGTGGAAGTATGTATCTATCAAATTATCTATGTATTTATTTATTTTTACCTGGCACATAACTAAAGTGGATTGCTAAAGCCACAGATTCTCTGTTTTAGAGAAAGATGCTGTAATTGTGAGTGGGCTGGAGTAAAAGAGTTACGCTTTCTTATAACCTAATGTAGTTCTACCAATTAAATCATCACATTATAGAAGTTTTTCTTTTGCCCTTGGAGGAAAATACATTAAAAATGACCAAACAATCTTATTTTATTCCCTGTAACAAAATAATGTATCCATAAGAATTTAATCTCTTCAAAGACATTTTATACCATTAACTTTATTGCTTTAAACATTTTAGGAAAAAAAAGCCTCTGTTTCCAGTATACGTTCCTTTGGTATAAAACAAAGAATGGATTATAAGGTACAGGCAGTTTGGTCTTTCCTCTCCCCCTGTTTGGGGCCTACCAAACAAGAACCTATTGTAAGAACCTATGTAAGATTCTATCACTTTCCACTTTCATAGGTGCTCAGTGGAACATGGATATCTATTTTAGCAGGCACCAGAAAATATTATTTTTCTCTATCAGATATAAGTCAGTCTTTTTAATGGTTTTATTAACCTTTTTTTCCCAGTAGTGTTGGGGACTTCATTTTTTTTTTTTAACACTTCCTCAAATAAATATGGATATGTCCTGTTAGATATTTGCCAGTCCTTCCAAAATAATATCAACTCTGAATTGTACTCTGTAGTTGCCATCTTAATGGACATCAGCAGAGCAGTTAAGGAGGATTAGACTTAACATGAAGTCATGAAAACTTTGAATTTAGAACAAGTCTTACATATTTATTTCTTCCAGTTAGGGATGGTTGAATAAAAAACAGAATCAGAAAAGATTATTTCAGGTAATATTAGGCAGGTCAGTGCTGAATAACTGTACATTTACTTCTTTTATTAAAAGTACAGAATACACTTATCCTTTTTACATTTCCACAGTGCTAGAAACAACACAGAAGCAGATTAGCAGGCATGTATAATAAATATAATTTTTTAATAGAGATGTCTGTGACGCTGAGTCTGTGATGTTACAGAAGCCTGTAAATGATTAAGACCATGTGGTTATGTGTGGCTGAATATTTGGTTTTACATTTTACATTGTATAAATGTAAATATGAAAAGCACCTCTCTTCTAATACAGATTTCTAACTGAGACAGTGCCAGACTTCTTGAGTTTGTCCATGTAATATATAAGGAGATGATAAAGACTAGCATCTCTCCTTTGTGAAAGATAAAATTCGTCATATTTCCAGTATAACTCACATAAATTAACACACTTTCAGTAAAATCAGGGACCTGTTTGTATTCTTTCTGCTCCACTTACCTATAAGCACATAGCTTAAACTGTTGTCATCAAATACTATGAAAAATGTGTTCAGAAATTTCCCGTGGTTAAGCTACCATGCAAAGTTCTATGTCAGTGCAGCTCAGGTGCACTCAACAAAGCTATGTGGATTTATAACAGATGAAGATCAAGTTTTATTACTTTGAAATGTAAAGCTAGCCACATAGATCACATTAACAATAGGTTTTGGAAATACTTACGTATTTGCATTTTTTAAAAGGGAAAACAAGACTTTTAAAAGCACTCAACATTGGTCCAATGTCACTGAAAACAATAAGGTTTTAACTGATGACGTCAACTGAAACCAAAGTTGGGTGAAGGATGAGAGGTTTAGGTATTCCTGTGTCATACCTTTTCTGTGTGTACCAAATGTATTATTTAAATGTATGGATCTCTACAACATTTGCATCCTTATAAAAAGAAAGAAAGGAATACAAAATAAAATTTTAACTATAAACTAATTTGTATGCAATAAATTAAATTAAGATCAATGTCCAAAAAGAAAGTGAAAACATACCAGTGAGAGATTTCTCAGAGATCAGCAGGAATGTTTCTCACAGACATTTTTGAATGTGGTTGTTGAGGTGTGAGGTCCACAGAAACCTAGAGGACATTCATTGAGTACTTCCTGAAGAATGGGGAGGATTTGGATGTAGGCGGAAGAGATCTTTAATGAGAACAGTCACAGAAGCTGAATGTGAAATATCTGGTTAGTTTTTGTCACTCCAGATGCAGGTTGTATTTGGTTATGTCTGACCCATAGTGTCTCAGAGGTGAGACCCCTGTGTACCTTATTGCTTGGTTTCTATGAGATTGAATCCCAAATGATAGGCTAAAGAACAGTGGTAATTGCCAACATATTCCCCTATCTGTATGACAGAGACAGGAGGACTATAGGGCATATAAATGTGTAGAGATTTTTATGAAGTTTATGAGTTATTTTTAGTGAAATAAGCTGAAATTCTGTATGTTTTCAATAAGAATAGAAACTGTCCTGCTGGAAATAAGATTTTATATTCAATTTCCTATATTGTTTCATCTGCTAGCCTTAATTTGCATATGATTGCATGTGGCAGCACTAGGGCTGAAGAGAAATGAGCAAGAGTATATAACCAGAAGAATGAAGACTTGGATACAGTCTTCACTGTTAAAAAAAATCTGAGCATTAGAAATTCTGGAGTTTCTTGCATTTGCAATATGAAGTCTGTAACCTTTTCTCTATAGACGGATAATTCTTGAGAAGCTTCATCTAAGCAAAGTGTGATTTATCAAAAAAGCATAGCTTTCAGAGGGGGATGAGGCTCTAAAAAGCTTCCTCAGGCACTTCAGAGTAGAATCATCTAACAGAACACATCTTCTGCCTCTTAAGACTTTCAGTGACCTCAGATAAGTCAGTTTTTTCCTTGGCTTCTTGGTAGCCTTAGACATTTTGAAAATGACAGCATTTTAGTATTGACTGCCCACTGCAGTACTCTTTTCTTTTGCAGTCTCCAGCAATGACTTCTTTGTAAAAGTGCTGATTTGACAATACAGGGACTGCTGGGAAAGAAAATAACTATCCTCATTGACTGTGCTCCCAGCAGCCCAGGTGCAGGTAGATTAAAATATTTATTTACACTATAATTTTTTTTTGTTTTTAACCAGGTTAATACCTTGTGTTTGATTAATCATTTTTAACAATAGAATAAGGTGACAGTATGTCCACTTATCTTAACAATCATTGTTGTCTTCCTTTTTCCAAGGGCTGTTTTAATTTAGCTGAATTTGCTGTTTCCCCATTTGTTACTGATAGACTGCTTTCTATGTGCTGACTATAAAAATTCTTTTGGAAAGCTGCCTGGTTTGTCTCTAGAGCCTGATGCAAAGTCTTGAAAGTAAGATTAAGAGTTGTTTGTTCCTTTATTTATTTATAAACAGCGTCTCCAAGAGGGGAGGATGGGTCTTTTGTTACATAGATGCTGAGTTTTTAGTTCAAGTCTTCTACAGATGCAACCTCATTGCATCTTTTATTTAATAGAAATGGAATTTTCCCATTAGTTCTGGAGGGATCATCTACTAGAGAGTACAAGAATCGGCAAAGTAGCAGTCTGTTAATGTTTTCATTGTTAGCCTTTTTAATTGATTATTGATTTCAGATTTTATGAAGAAATGCATAATAATTTGGAAAAGTAAAGATCTTCTGTGGATTATCTCTCATTGCAAGAGTTGGAAATACTTTGGAAAAGAGCAAGTGTAAGAATTACCTCCTGATTAAGTATTATTTTTGTTGTGGTTTAGCACTGGCTGGCAGCTAACTACCACACAGCCACTTGCTCATGCTACTCAGGTGGGATAGGAAAGAATAAAGTGCAGGAGCTTGTGGGTTGAGATAAAGACTAGGTAAAGAAAAAGTTGTGCGTGCAAGCAAAGAAAAACAAAGGATTCATTCACTTCTTCCCATCAGCAGGCAGATATTCAACCACTCACAGGAAAGCAGGGAGTTTCTTTTGAAGAAAAACACCATCACTCTGATTGTCCCTCTTCCTTGTGAAAATCTTCAAATTTTTGGACTCAATTGCATTGCAGTTGATAAATATTTTAATAATAGCTACAGAAAATGACTGAGGTTTGAAGCTCTGATAGTCTGAGGCAGTATTAAATCTTATTTTTGTTTCAGATCTCCAAAATGTAGTTGACAAGGGTTTGCCAGGCTCCCCATAGTTATCAGTAGTTTATCTTCTCCATTTGGTCTTTGGATCCTTCTTAAGCGCGAGTGATTCCCTGACACCTTTCTGAAGCAGGGAAGAAGTGTTCCTCAGGGCAGTTCCTCAGGGATGCCACCAATGTCTAGGGGCATGACAGCAGAATTCAAACTGATATAGTGATATTTCAGCACTTACACATAAGCAGTGGAGTTAGAAATTTCCTCATTCTTAGTTATATCTTAATTAAAACATCAAAGCTTGTGTGATGTTAGTTACTTTCTTCCGTTTTCATAGAATCCAAAGACTTTATTGATACATTCTTGTTTAAAAGATATAAAGAAAAGAAAAAAAGAATGAAAGGATTGTATGGTATAGGAATAGCTCATCATAACATAGTGGGTTACGTACCTTAAATATTGCAAATCTTTTAGAATTGCCAGAGAAAATCAGATATGCAGATAATACATGAGACTAATGCAGAAACTTTCTTTCACTAGAGGGCTAGTTCTTCCGAAAGAAACTATAAAATCAAATTAGAAATAGTTTGGAAATGCTTCTGAGAATTATAAGCAAGAAAAATAAAATGTAACATTAAGAATGAAGAAGCAGTGCAAGCTCATTTTTTTTATTGTGTGGGAAATAACTGCTAAGGATGGATGGTGCAATTTTGAACTCTAAAATTAGGCTTGGAAATGAATTGCTTTTGGAAACATCATTAAAGGAAGGTGATGATTCTTTGGAAGTATATTTTTAAAGAAGAAAACCATCAAATTCAGAAGTTATTCATCAATAGACATGTATTTAAAAAAAATCAAAGTATCCCAACATTTCTATTATGCAGTTTTACAAGACATCTAGCTACCTAATTTGTCTTTTAAGATATGATTGAACAGTAAAAGATGTAAATTGCCAAACTCAAATGGAATAATTCTGAAATTACTGAAACAAAAATTCTTGTTGGCTTCCCAGACCATTTGTTGATTCATAAACGAACATGTAGTTTTGAGTTTTCAGACTGAGTTTTACTAAGAAGTTTTCACTGCCTAGAAGAGTCTCATAGGTGAAAACAATATTTTTATTCCTACTTAAAACAACGCTACCTTAGTCCTAGCTGACATAATGAGACTATTCCATTTATTTTGACTGTGATATTTATCAAATAAGGTAATAAAACCAAGGTTATAAAAGTTGAACAGAAGTAAATGTTTTACACTAAGTGTTATTGAGTCTGAAAGAAGTAATGGTATTTTTATTTATTGCAATGTCTGGGTGAGAATGAAAGATTTTACAATTATTTTGACCATCATACTTAATTGAAACGAGAATGTGTAAATTTTCAGTTACAGTAAAACAGATGGAAGTACCATAATACAGTTGCAATTTTGTCTGTGTTAATTCCTCTTTATAAGCCTGAATCTCTACCTCATTACCTAACATTAATGAATGCATGCCATGCAAGGTTCAGCTAAGGGAAACAATAAAGAAATAAATGCACAAACTAAAGTAACAATGAAATTATCATCTGAGGAAAAAAAACTTACGTGATTCACCATGTCAGTAAAGGTACAGGAATAATTGGTTATATGGATCACTGCTCTTGCTGTGATGTATCAGAAACCACTGGATCTATCTCATACACGTATATCCCTGGAGTGTGTGTGTGTAGGAGGACAATTGCTTTCTTACAAAACCCTGAGAACTTTTGTCTTCATTCTGTGTTAATTTCATAAATAATGTCTTCAAATATGTGGATAAAGATCTTTCATTTTAGATTATATTTAGCTATCTCTGTATCAAATGTTTGCAGTTCTGTTAACTTTAGCAATGCAGCCATAATTATTGTGGATACTAAAAATGCAAACATTATAAATATGAGAGTGAGAAACACTGTAAGTTGGTGGGACTGACCTTGGAGATATACACTTTTTCCTTCAATTTCATTGATGCCAGTAACCTCCTGTTTTAAAATATCCCAGGAACCTGGTTAGGTATTGAAGTTACATAGGTAAGTCTAGAAAGACTCGGCCTTAACTTAGATGCTAAATGTGAATGCTGTATATTTACAACATCCCAACTGAGGCTAGAATGTGAATACATTGCTCTATGTCCTAAACAAAGTTGGAGCTGAGAAGAACATTTTAAGTGGTGTTTATCATCAATGCACAATATAGGCAAATATGCCTACACTCACCAGAACCATTACCTTTTTTTCACCTTACAGAGCTGACGGAAACCTCTTTGGTTTTCTACTATTACAAGATTTGAATTGGAAAAGCTTGAATGTGATTTCTTCTTACAAACCTAGCACCTGTTAGAAACTAGAGTTAAAAAGATGGTTCAATGTGCCTGCAAGTAGAAATTTGCTCAGAACAAGCACAAGGGTCAGTTTTCACTAAAAGTCACGGAAAGGTGCTCACTCCATGCTCATTCCATTTCACAGCTCTCCCATGAGCAAGAAGAAACGTTTTTTGTTTGTATGTAATGTGAGAAAGTAGACTGAGTGCTTTTTTACAATAGCCATTTAATCAAAGTAGCAGAAGGCAGTAAAAGCATTAAGAATCATGATTTTTTTTTGAAAAGGCCAGTGATTGAGTCCTCACGAATTCATGTAGCATTTGTGTGAGCTTGCAGTAGAGTTTACTTAACAAAAGTGTAGAAAAGCTTTACACATATTAGCTAGGGCTGTGCTTTGTACTTTTGTTTCACTCCTTTTTACCTATGTCCCAGTGGGAAGGCTGTTGTACTGAGTGTGTAATGTAAAGAAGATCAATCAACCAAACACAATTTAATTTTAATGCTGTTCCTTCCAAGCTCCATAAATAACTACAGATTCAAAAGTTCATGGAAGTTTTTTTTTAAGATATAAAAGATTACTTTAGCAAAATTTTTACAATAGCTGCAATAGGCATGTGATGTGGGGTAGAGTGAAGCTCTTCTGACTTTGATTTGAAGTTTGCTTTATTTTGTGTAAAATGCTGTAAAGCAAGAACTGTGTGTCTTCTAAGTGATAGTAAAGACTGGCATTAGAAGTCATTACAGTATGTAAAAACAGGCAATTAGATCAACAAATGATTTTTGTTGTGTTTTTAACAAGCATATGATAAACAAGGCAGCAGTGAAAAAGGTTCATGGGATTGAAGGCAGGAGTTAAAGTTAAAAATCAGTCAAATGCATAGAAATTTTATGTAGTAGGTTTCTGTTTTGCTGCAGCTATTTATTTTGCAATTCAGAAAGACAGGAGATCTCTTTCCCTTCCTCACAGTCTAGGGCAGACTATACAGATTGCCATCTTGTCATATATATAAAAGCTACACAGAAAATCAAAGGATTGAAATTTACAGTAAAGTTTTTCCTTTAATTTTCATACATTAATCTTCTTTCTCTATCAGCACAACGTTACTCTTCTTGTTTGCCACATTCACTCGGATCTGTGTTAGCTTTTTCTCGTAAAGGTTACACAGCCATTTTAAATTCCTTGTTATCAGGTACAGATATCTGAGATACTGCAGTAGACTCAGGAACTTATGAGGTGGGCACACTAGCATGCCCTGTACCAGCACAGCTTTAGAGAGGAGTTGTTGCCTTTTAGTTCCACAATATTTGTATTTTGCCTGATTTACATTCAGCTCTTGTACACCCTTTCTGCAGAAACACTACATAATTTAGTGTAGGGAAGAAAACACCAGGCAAACTACATATGGTAAAATTCTGGTTGGTGTATGTTATTTTTTCTCTGCCTAGAAGGGGAGAAGAAGGCAGAGGGGAAGAAATGGAAACATGATTATGTCTTGCCTTGTATTTGATTTTTTCTCATCATGAATAAGTTCTTTCCTTATGACCCCTGCAAAATGGCATTACCATTAGGTGGTGAGTGAACAGGCCTCTCTAAAAATATAACACTTCAGCAAATTGTTTAGCAATGACTGCATACAGCCATCAGGCAAAAAAAAAAAAAAAAACCGACGAGGGTGACAGAACTTCAATACAGAATGTGAAAGTATTAAAATAATCTGTGGATTGACTGGAAAAGAAAAGTCTGATTAAATTTTCTTGATAGCTTCTGAGGCAGAAAAGGAACCAGACATCTCTGTCTCTATATTTATTACTGGAAACTCTGTTCGTTCTTCCTGGCTACTGTAATAGAGGAGGGATATTGTCTCCTCCTGGGAACTGAGAGCCTCAGCCTGAAAGATATTGTCACAGTTCTGCTATTGAATCTGAATTTCTGTTTTTAAGAGAGAATGGGAAAAGTGTTCTCAGCCTTTGCCCCAAACTAAAAATAAATTTCCCCCCTCATTGCAGGGATTAAAAGCACTGAAATTCTGTAAAAGAGGCAGTTTTTAACACTCTGAAGTTAAGGCCAAATGGAGCTAAAGGGAGATCAAGGAATGTCTAAATTTCAATTCTAGAACTACAAAAAATAGTGATTTCATTCAGATAAACACCTACATTACTGTTTTTCCATTTAAATCAGAACACATTTTTTAAGATTCACTTATCACTAATTAACATCAAGCAGTTTAAGGATCATATCAAGCTTGATCCTATAATATCTGATGTCTTTTTTCTTTCATTCTCATGGTTTCCCCAAACTTTTGTCACAAGCCAGAACTAGGTGAATAGAGGAGACATGAAATATAAAGTCTTATATTTCAGCTTTAAAAACTTTTATTTGAAAGTGATGGTAAAGTAAATGGAAAAATCAGTGAAGTATCTAGATAACTGCTAGACTATCTGCTGAAGGGAGACAGCATTTTCTGAAAAAATATTTCTTTTTTCTATTGAATAAAACTTATATTGAAATCTTTAATTTGATTCAGTTACAAAGGATAGGACTCCATTCTCTTACCTTTAGGCATGTACAATGTGCGTAGCTGAATGTGAAACTGCCAATCTTCACATGGTGCATATTAAGTATCTACTTTATAGTAATTTTTCTTAAAGTGCAACAGCGTGTTTTATATGAGAAAATGAGCTCTCAGTTGCTAAAACTGTGACACAGAACACATTATAAACATACACTTTTGACAAAATGAAGCTTTCTCATGATTCTGCTATGGACTATGCACACAAACTTCAAATCTCTACAGATTCTGTGAGCAGCAGGAAAAGAAACCATTATAATATCATCACAGTGGAGACTAAAGTCACATCTATGTCAGCACTGTTGTCATTATGGCTGTGCCAGTTAGGGGATAAGATTTTTTGTGACATTTTTATACTGAGGAAACCAGCAATATAAGCAGTTATATTCACAACTTTAACTTGTATGTGCATAACCAGGATAAAAGAAATCAGCAAGACATTTTTTTCTAGCATAAGATGCATCTCTGCTAGGAGAAATTTTCATTTCATTGAGAAGCCCCTTCAAATGGAGACAAGCAGTAAGAGAGAGATGATAGTGCCTTCTCCAAAATCCACTTCGTTACATTATTTTGTCCCAGAGTTCAAAATATGTCCCACTTCAAAATATTTTGTTTAATGACATTTGCTTCTTCTGTGTCAAAGGATAACAAAATAAAATAGGAGATACTGACAAACCTGAGAAGCAGCATGATTGAAATATTCACTTTTCTGGAAGAGATTTGAAGAAAATTATTGAATTTATTAATTATTTCTTGAAAAAAAACCATGTAAGATTCAAGAAAAAGATGAAATAGCTCTGTTTCTGGAAATAAAAATTGTCAGAAAACATTCTTATCTCCTAATATTGAGCTCGTCTTATGGTTTTAAGTAATACTGAAATTTAATTATAGTAGGAATTAATTTCTGATCTTTTTCAGTATGTATTCACTATTGCTATAAGAAGATGTTAAATGTGCTGGGACTGTTCCATGGAGCAGCCTCATGTCCACAACTTTAAACTCTCTTTCTCTCCAGAGCAAATTGTTGCACAAAAACTGCATGTCAGAATTGGTCTCCAGTTTGTGCCTTCAGCTGTCTGTACAGCGCTTGCTGACCTGAGCCAACAGCATCTTAGAGAATACATTTAAATGGCTTAGCCATTTTGGTACCAGTGTCCACTATGGAGCTCATTACTTTTTACCTAATGCTTTTCAAATATATTGTACTATCTGTCTGAACCCTTCTTTTCTTTTGGCTCAAAGCTTGCTTTCTGAGGTATGTTTTGTGATAAGACTCTAACTTACTTACCAAGGAGACAAATGGTGGGTGTTGCCGTGTGGCAATCAACATCAACCGTGTGAACATTCGAAAGCATTTCCTTCAGGGCTGTTTGCCCCAGGAAGAGAGTGCTCAGGAGTGTTTACTGGCAGAAGATCTGGCCTGTGACCAAGTAGCGCCAGCTTGGTATGTGAGACTGGGGAATGATACCATCGTATTCTGTGAAACACAGGATGCGGATGGGCACCTTCCTGCTCCCTCTTATCTGCTGGCAAGGCCCGGAAGATGGGTTTTCTGCTGAGATCCCAAAGCCAGAAGCTGCCACTCCAGAGAGAGCTGACTCAACCACTAACTGTCACTCCAAAGAGAGCTGACTCGACCAATTTGGACTTATAAATAAGTTCGTACTGCTGTTGGAGGTTGTCGTCGACCAAAGTTGTCGTCGACCAAAGGGGTCGTCGACCAAAGGGGTTGGCAACCGAACAACAAGCCCTAATGACCCATCACCCAAGAAGATCAACGTCGGCGCTACAAACAACGCTGGACCCCTGGTGGTGACTATCTCTCTTGCTTTCTACAAAGACTCCTTGCTTTTTTATCTCTTTTCTATCGCCCACCTTCCCTTCCCCATCTCCCTAAGCTACTAGGATTTGTAATAAACTGGTCGGGCTAACATTTGACCCGTTGTGTCTTAATCTCGCCGTCGGGTATACATATATTAAAAGAACCCCTTCTCCCTCCTGTAAATTGGAGCGAGACACTATCATGATAAAGGTTTCACATGAGGCGATGTTTCTGGCACTGGAGAACTTGCAAACACCAATAGTGTTAATTCTTTCTCACCTGTACAGAGAGCAAGTGTAACAGCTTTGGACAGCCACGTGTCTAAATGGATAACATACACATTTTCTTCCTCAGTGTTTTTTTCTTTTTAATTTTCTTTTAAACAACAGATGCGGGAGAAGCTAGGAATAATTGGATGTAATTCCTAGCATGTAATATGAAATACCATACAGTGAAATGCAATGTGCTATGCCACAAAATAGTGTGACACAGGAAGAAAGTTAGTTAACAAAAGTGTAAGAGAAATTTCAGGACATGGAATATGATCTCCCTCTGAGCATATTGCAAGTACACTAAGGCAATGTCACTCCTTTCGTGCACAATACCGTGGGAATTTTTAGCAATTAAAATGATACCAATTTTCAGTTTAATATCTCTCAAACAAAACCAAATAAGTATTATACATATGAAATTGTAGTTCTATTTTTCTTGACTTAGAAGTAAGACTGTAGCATAATACCTTCTTGTCTTTTCGCCTTCAAAACCATTGTGTTTTCTCTGGATGCCTGAGTAATCTATTTCTCTGTATGATTTTTGAAATCTGATTGATGTTAAGGGATTTCTTTGCTTTTATAATATCTTGGTGAGAAAGGGTCAAGCATTTCTGTAACAGTCTGTGTTTAAGCTCCTACTACTTTATGGGCAACACTGGGTTGCTTGTCGTATGGTTTTTTTTTTTTTTTTTTTTTGTACATGGAAACTTCTTGTTACCATGGATTAAATGCAGTATATGAAAACCTGAGATTGTTTCTGGTTATCTGTGGCCTTTGAGAATTGGCAAAAATAATCCAGGGACAGAAGAATGGGAAATACATATTGACATAAACTGTAGCAATTCATTAAGACACAGGGAAATAGAAGAAGTGATGAACAAGTAAGTTTCTCATAGAAAGTAGGTAAGGAGAGAAGACAAAAGGTTTACTATGACCATCTGAGGTCAGAATGGATGATCTGATGTGGAAGGAAAATGCTATTTGAATGACAAGCCATAATTTAAAGAAGCATCAACGACAATCATGAAGAACATTCAAGGGTGCTGGGAAAGGAGAAGGATGAAAAATCAAAGTCAGGATTAGTACAGATATGCACATTTCTTATGCTACTAAATAGAGATTGATAGAGCTTAAGTGCATTGCACCTATCAAATGTGCGTAAGTGCTAAACTACAGACAGGACAATTAATTCCCTCGGTGAGATTTCAGAAAGCATATAGTAGATTCTTGGGGACATGGGAATGGAAGCAAATAGCACTATATGCAGTACTCACAGTCCCCAAAGCTCAAGTTAGTGCTTGAAATATTCCTGTCCCTATGAAATTGAGGGCAGGCATGAGGCTGCATTTGGCTCCCCTCACAGCAGAATCTATCAGGGAGAGGTCAATGACATGTGTAACTACCTGCTGGCCACTTACGCCTCCGTGCAATGAAGCTCTGCTTTTCCTGTAGACTCACAGCTCGGAGGGGTACACTTGATTGGCTTTCCTTCTGTTCAGTTCCTCTTCTTTGATTTACAGCAGTCTCTGAAACACTTTTCATAGGTCCTTTTCTAACTTCACTGATAAGGCATTTCTCTTAGTCCAATTAGTAAGGCTAGTGTATCAGGCTGGAACCAGATAATTAAAAGAATGAAAAGAGACAGAGTGACCTTGGTTCACAAACCTCCATGGGCAATTTATAAAACTTTAAAGATTTCAGGAAAATGTATTAATATTATTATTTTATCTCTTGTTCCTCAATAACAAGGTGGTTGTTCTTCCATACATTCAAGACCTCTTTAAAAACAAGAAAAAAGTGAATTTCTCTTTTTAAAATGTCCTTTTGGTAATTATGGGTTTCTGGGATAAAAATGCACTTTTCAAGTTTCAAAATGAGGGGTTGACTTCACTGTATTTTATTTAAAAGTGTGTTATTGATTTTGAAGGGACAGCAGGTATTGTATCTTGTCTCTTAGCCAAGAAACAATGAGTGACATCACTCTAATGGCAAATCCAGAGCAATGGAAACCACATAAAGCAGGAAATCCCATGTCTCATTTTATCTCACCTGTTGTCACAGATTTCATTTAGAATGAGCAAGAGAGAAAAAGAAATGTGGTTCCTGAGGTAAAGGCAGTGATATGACTCTCACAAACTATTTGTGCTTGTAATGAAGAACAGGAATTTTATTATATAAATTGACAAAATTAACAAGGGAGATATATTTTTTTTAGTATGGAAATTCCCTGTAAATAGCTGTAACTATCTAAAAGACAATTACAATTAGTTACTTCGGTTTCTGTGAGAGTCAAAAGAGAGAGATAGACATAGCTATGCAGAACTATCTTATCTGAGGACTAACAGAAAAAAGAGAAGAAAGTAAGTCTCAATGTGCCCTTCTCTCGGCCTGGCCGCTTGTCTCTCTGCCAGTTATGAATGCAGCCCTGATGGCTAGCTTAGAGTGGTTGAATAATTTTTTGTTGTCTGAAGTTAGGGAGCACAAAACCCATCAGAAATCTTAGCTGATATACCACTGTTTGCAAGATCAAAGAAATATTTTAAAATATTGGTAAATTGTTTTGTAGTCATAAGCCTGTGCTTTTATGATTAATAAAAAAAAACCCCAAAACACAAAATCAGTGCATCCCTAATCTCTTGTGATCAGGTACATAGGTCAGCAGATGGCAAGGAAGGAAAGATAATACTTATTACTAAAGACATACCCCTGGCTTTCACATGCCTTTGGTTTCCAGTAGTATCAGATTGGTAAGTCTCTGTTTGCAAGTCTGTTTGATTTCAAATATCTTGTTGTGTTCTATTTGCTGGGTAAACTTACCTTTCTGTCCACTGTGTGTATGAGTCTCTATTCTGTGGCTATAATTTTTCATGCGTCTATATTCACTGGATCAAATCTGCTAAAAAAATGAAATTTAGTTATAACCAAAAGACCAGCCTCTGAGTCTTTACTCAGGAACTGTGTGTTATATGAAGGTGATCCCATTTAAACCACAGAGGAGTGGAATGTATTCACTTCCAGGTAAAGAATTTAAATCACAAAATTAAAAGCTGTTATCCTGTTAATTCTTCATAAAGGCCCCTGGAAATAGAGAGGGTGCTAAGATATGTTTCCAAAAATCAGCATTAAAATATTCCTGGTTCTACTCAGATGTCCTCATGTGTATATATCTAGAGTCTGAGGCCAAAAGATTTTCCAAAAAGCCTTTCTCTAAATATTTCAGTGAATAACCCCGTCACCGTTAAATTGGTGAGTTTCACTGCCCAGAAATAAGAAGCATTTTCACTCATGTGTCTCAGCTCTGGGGTTTTGTTTTCTCCATATCTGACGTGCTTTTTTTTCCTAAGACATATTGCAAAGCCTGGTCAGCAGGGTTTTGTTGTGGTTTGCAGGCATAGTATGCATCTCAGATTTTTTAGCATCAAGTATTTCTCTACAACAAAACAAAAGTAACAGCCGATTTCTTACAAACAATGGAGTATCAAGATTTTATGGGTAGGCACTGTTTAAGGTTCCAGTTATAAGATAATGGCACGCATAAAACCATGCCCTTTAAGACACTGTTTCTCCTAAATCTTCCCTACAGGCTTTCAAATTTTCTTCCCTGTAGGCTAGCTCTTTTTCTTCTACTCTGTTATGGTCTCTGTGGGCAGTTTTTGTTGTTTTTGAAATAAGCCTTCCAATTTACAATCTATTATTGGCACTCATTTATTAAACACCCTCACAACTAAGTAATTCCAGTGTTTGAGAACGAATTAACTAGGATTTAACTCTTTGTTCACATATCTGCTATTTATGGTATGGTCTCCAGGGATTTTCTTCATAGATCTTGTTATTCCATAATGCTAATTGCTGCCAGTGGAGGATACTTAAATGCCAAGTATTTTCAGTTGATCTACAGTTATTTCACTAATGAACTTGTACCATAAGCAGAATATAGCTAGAGCTCCAGCAGAAACGTATGTATTTGGATTTCTCACAAATGCTTCTGTTGAATTGGCAAAAGGATGCACTTACTCATAAAATGCATGAACAAATTTCAGCTAGCCAATCAACATCTGTTATAAAGATAGATGTGAGCCAAAAATTCTTGTTCTGACACTCACTATTTGGCCCAGAAAACATGATTATTTAAAGTCTTCATGGCCGTGTTCCAAATACAGTCTCATAGCTAGCTAACCTAGCTACCAGAAAGGTAGGCCATGTTCCATGTCCTGCTGGATGAAGAATGTTTGTTAAAGGGCTAGTTTCCTTTTAGTTCATTCTTCCAGTTCTTTGGAGTGTTTTAAACCTTAATTCTCATTTGCAGTATAGTAGCTCTTTGAAGAGTTAATAAATGGAGTTGCGGTCATTGCAAACTCTGTTGAAATAAATATACAAGTAGTCAGATTCTTTTCTGACATTTGTGTATAGTCCTTTGTAGAACCTATGCATATAAAAAGTTTGCTAATAAAACATTCTGACAAAACTAGTGTTTCAATGAATGCAAAAATTTCAGGGGAGATATCAATTTCAACATTCATGTTCAAAGTATTAACATTTCAGAGAAAAAGCTCAAAGCTGATAAAATGTCTTTTTTAGTACTTTTTCTTTTGTGACAATTTTAAAACTTTCCAATTTCATGACAAAAGCCTGTATCAAAATACTAGCATTTTCTGAAGTACAGATTAAATGTTAAGAGCTGTTCCCCTATAAATTTTTTCATTTCCTGAGTCTCTCATATTGGAACAATACGTTAGATGCTGAGCTGCTTTTTCTTGAACAAACCAAGTACAAAATACCATTTCCTTTGGGACACACTGCACTAACTACAGAACTCTGTCCTCCAGACTGCATGAAATTATCTTTAAAGGTTATCAGCAATATTCTGTTGAGTATCAAAAGGTGTCACTGTTGAGTAGTAAAAAACTTCCCTGAGTGAGCTGCCCTTGTAAGGTTTTAATTTTAGCTTTTTTCTCACAACTGTAGAAAATGGTCCCCAGTTCAGCTATCTATTAATGTTGAAATAACTTTGCTTAGTACAGAAGGCACTTACAGAACACAATAAACAAATTGTCTCTGTTATATTGGTCAAGGGGTAAAACATTCTCAGTTATTGCTCATTCCAACTTCAACATTAATGCTATTTTAAAAAGTGTCAATATGCGGTTTATGAACAGAACTACAGGTGGAAATATCATTATTGAGACAAACTACCATGTAAATCCAACCTTCTAAGAACTCTGAGATTGTATGTTTTAGGAAAGGGAGTGTTTGAATAAGGACACAAAGGAGCTGGAGATTGTAATCCAACCTCAGTGGTAGCAGAAGTGATGGCCAGATTGTGTGGGTCCTGAACTTCTACCATTTTGGCATGACTTTGCCACTATCGGCCCTTACAGAAAGATTTCCTTTCTATCCCCTAAATCTCAGCTAATACTTCCTAGGAATTATATATCCTGAGATATGAATTCTAATTTTGAGTGTAAGGAAATTTCTCCTGTTTTGTGCTGTCCCTTAGGTCCAATAAGATCTTCGCTGTTTTTTTTTTCCCACCATGTTCTCTCCTTCAGAGTTTTTCTGCATAGAAGCAGATGACAGTAGAAAATCAAATTTGACCCATCAAGTATGTTCTTTACCCTTTACCTTACTTGAAAAATTTTTTATGTCTCTGTTTAGGTTTTACATAGGAGATATTCGCCATGCCAGGAACTCTGGGATCTCAGTGTCAAGGCTATTCTTAAGCATGGATGGAATGATTAGACTTGCAGTCCTCACTGAATCTGAAAGGACTTTTCTTTCATTACAGTGATCTTGGTGCAAATTCCAGTGTTGCTGAACACTCGTCTGTACTGCTCTTTGTTTACTTTAGGCTCATTTTTTTTTAAAAAAAAAGCTTTCACATTACAGATAATATCTCTTTTATTTGCTTTGGCGTAAATATAAAATTTCTCATTGAAAAATTCAAATCTATGTTCCCTTTCAAAGGGTTTCATTGAAGACTCTCCTAGCCTGCAGTTATTCTATACCAAGTAGCACATGTAGAAACTTAAACAGCATAGAATCAATATTATTTAATTTATTTAAATCAGCTTTTGACTGTTCCATCCTTATTCCATTCAGAAGAGCATAGAAACAAAGTGAAGTATGTTGATGTAAAAGTATTTTGAACCACTGATCTAAGAAAATTTTATCTTGATGGAGTGCCTTCAAAGGGAAGAAAATCTTCCTCATGGGAAAAAAGTAAAAGCTTTTGCCTTTTAATACAGTTATGAGGAAGGACAGAGGTCAAAAGCCCTTATGTGTATGCAGCTATGGAGCCACAAGTCTCTCACAAAAATTGAAGCAGAAAGTCTGTGATGAAAGTAAAAATTTACTTTCAAATGTTTGTCTTTTTTCTGACATGTTACTATGTGTCCAACTAAAGAGCTTAATAAGCCTAGAAATACTGAAAAAAGTTCAGCCACAAATAAAGGCATACATATCTCCCTGTGAGGAAAATCTTAGTCCTATTGATCCAGCAAGGTCTAGGCAAACTGTAAAATGAATACTCTTAAAGATAGAAGTTTGAGCATTTTGACCCCTTTGTGGCTTTGTGGCCCTTGGTATGGGCAAGGGATTTCATGACATGCTGACCCTGGAAACTGGAAAATCACTGACTGAGAGAAGAGGACAGCAAATACGAAGTGTTCCATGACACTGCTGACCACATTTATGAAGATTGAATAGACAGGCTTTTCCATAAAATGCATATAAGAGGTGAATGACTGGGGACTTTCAGCATATTTTCTCCCCCCCACTCCCAATTACTTGTTAAAAACGTCTCTGTTCCCAGTGGGGACAAATGCCTTACGAGCTCAGCTCCTGAAAGTGCAAGCAGGCTCCTTGACTCCCTGAATACCCCATACTACCAGTTTTATGCTGAAATTTTACAAGGAGTTACTTGGACGACATGGTACATGAAAGCTCCTCTGTCAGTATGGATTTCATTCTTTGGTCCTCTTCTGGGAGGTATGGCATTCAGCTACAACTGGCACAGGACAGCACAGCTTCCCTTTTGAGCCTGTTGGCTGATTTGGCATGCCTGCTTCTCAACACAGACAGCTCTGGCTCTCTGTCCTACAAGCCAATGAGGTTGATGGCTTTAAACAGCTTCTGCAAGCTGGCTCTGTGGGGCTGGGCCAGCTAGGGTTTCCTTGTGGTGAAGGAAGAAAACTTGCTCAGATTTCATCTAGGTTTCCTTGAGAAATTGAAATCTTTTCACACTACAAAATATGGAAAGTTCTGTAGAAACAGAAAAAAGTCTATTAAAAAAGACTAATTAGATGCCAGGACTACTTTCCATCTCCCTTCGTATCTGTTTACTTAGACCTGAGTTTTTATGTGATCCAGAATTGTGGGAAATGTTAAGGGCCACAACACTGAAATGAGATTGTCTGCCTTTTGTCCATTTTAGCCAATAGAAAAGCAGTAATGCACTGAATTCTGCTTTCTCTCACTAGAGTCTGCATTAATAATAAATCAAACATCATTAACATATGTTCAGGAATGTTTGGAAATATTTAAATTTCATTTTATATGACATGACAGCTCCTCTGAAATCACTGCTCTGAAGGAGACTGTTACACCATGCAGGAGTATATTATTCGAACAAGAGGTGCTGAAAAGTAAGCAATCATAAGTCAAGATAAACATATTAAATATAGAATTCCAGAACACATAGATCATACTGAAGTTGTCTCAGTTTTAACCAGATGAAACCAGTAGGTGTGGATTTAAGTACCTGTTTTGAGGAACCCGTTTCTGAAAGATATTTTCTTGGGATGACAGAAAAGACCTTAGCAGACCAGAAATCTGAAAACAGGTTAAGCAATACATAGATTTAAACCAACTGACAGTGTTCCTATGCACAGATTAATGTCTGTGTACTACAAAGTGTTCTGATCCCCAGATCTTCCAAGATAAGTAGGAAACTGAATAGTTTTGGAGAAGCATGCAAGAATGATCAGTGGGAAGAAATAGTTTGCAAGGAAGAGTCTGAAGACTTCAGTCAGTTTCACTCATTAGAAACTACCCAAGAAACAACTTGCTTACAATGTATAATAATGACTTTTAGAGACGTGTGAAAGAAAAAACAACGTTAAAAAAACCCAACAACAACAAAAACACAAAAGCACACAGAAAACTCCACTGAAACCTGATATCAAAAGTGCATACTGTAGGAAAAATTATAATCAATATTTGAAAGCTGAGGCCAAACACAAGAAAAAAAATTCCTAAAAATATTTATATCATTGTTATTGACTAAGCAGTTGAACATGCTACTGCAGGAAATATTACATTATCTATGGCCTCATCTCAAGAATGGATGTCTTTTACGGAAAAGAACTGTAAAGATAAAGCAAGCATACCTAGCTGAAAACTAATGGTCTGTGTTCTACAACATATCCAGATGGTTTTGAGTTTTACACATGCACAAGTCTGTAATAAGTGTTTAAACATGATTTCAGAGGTACTCCATTGATTACAATAGCTTTCATGAATGCAAGTTAGTGAAATAAGCTTTAAACTGTAATAACAAGCCCTTGAATTATGATTATCTATGGTGCTATGGATGAAAGTTGAGGATTTTAAGAATTCCTTAGGAATAGAGAAGATCATACAGTTAATTAAAATCTAAGGTGATGTATGGCCTAAATTTTCAAAGTTGTTAAGAAATAGTCCTTCTGCTACTCTCAAAAGAGTAAAAGCTTCTAGAAGCTTTGTGAATGTAGAACAGGTGGAACGGGGCATCTATACTTTTTGGAAAATCTTAGACATACTTTATAGAACTATTCTCTTCTATAGACTACTTTAAAGGAATGCATACGAGCAACTTTGTAGTTTAGACTCATTTTCTGACTCCATAAACCATAAGCCAAGAACTTAATACCACTGAAAACAACATATGTGAATGGCATAACTTAGAAAGCCAAGGAATTCAGCAAGCAGGAGATCTAATTTCTCCTTTTGTGGGATGGCTTTGGATGTACTACCATGTCCAAAACGATCCGAGGATGTTGAAGTCACACTGTGCTGACGGCTATACTTTTGGAGTCTGACAGGATAGCTACATTCTCTGCTTATAGGTAGCACGAAAATTGGGAAACAGCATATATGTATGTTATATTTTAACATCATATGTGTGTTATAATTGTAATATGCTTCCAAATTCTCTCAACCAGCTAAAGGAGAAAAGAACACATGGAATAATTTTTGAAAGTATAAACATACTTCTTAATAGTGAAAGTTAATCTAGGATGCAGTATGGAGATATATTTCATAGAAAAATACTAAATACTTGGCTATTGTGTTCAGAACAGGTTGTACTGTGGGGGAAATCTACAGATCCCCAGAAATAATACTCTTTCATTAAAGAACAGAAAAATGTGAGCCATGCACAGAAGCAAGAAAGTCCTTTCTTTACCTAAGACTGAAAAGAAATGAATTTTTGAAAATGTAATTTATGCCTTTACAATGATAGTGCCATGAATACTGCTCCTAGATATAGAAAAATAATATCTCTCCCTTGAGTGAAAAAAAACGGGGCTCTTCTCATCTCTGGGAATATCTACTACATGCATCTCTTCATCCTAATTCCTACTGAGACCAACAGAAGGTCTTTGTTTTCAGCTTTTTACTCTTTCAGTTTTTCCAGTCTAGCATTTTTTCCTCCATTGCTTTTTTTTTTTCTAATTAGGAGAGAGACTCTTCTCTTCCTTTCTGCTATGTCTTTGACAGAAAATGCCTGTTTATTTCTGTTATGCTAATCCCCTTTACATACAGTTGTGCAGAGTGCCTAAAATGATGAGAACATCTGCATGTGGTCTCTGAATATATTTCTTCTGAAAAGTTCTCAAGAGACAAAATATAGAAATTACCATATCTTACTTTCTTATCTGTCACAAGTTTCCAATTCCAACCCTCTTCTTCATCAGCTCTTCATTTTCAATGGTACAAACTCAATCAGTTCTACTTATTTATTTTGGAATGAACAGAATGTTCTGGTCTTTGTTCCCTAGTGCTCATGTTTGTACGAAGTATACCATCACATTGAAGTGTGAAACAGAGGATTCAATCTGTACCTTAAGAAGGTTGCAACTTTCTGTACCTTGGACAGAGGCTGCAGTCAAATTATTTTTTTTTCATGGTGGATTAGGGTGAGTCAAAGAACCTTGCATTTGCAGCAGGCTGAGTGTCTGCACTTGACAGTATTCAGTTGCTTCGATATAATTTATTAAGCTGCAGGTAACATGTAAATCTCTCATTCCCCACAGTCCTCAATTGCTAGGAATATCAGCTTGTTAAAGTACTGTGTTCTCTTTAATGACTTCAAGAACTAGTGTAGAAAACTAACTAGAGTAACGGTCATAATTATTCTCTCTTAAAGATCAGCTAAAAGTTTTAAATTACATGGAATCTGAAAGCCTCTCCTCAGAGGAGAACTCTGCAATTTGCAGAAGAAAAAATAGCTCTGAATAGCATTTATTTTTTAGTACTTTTCTTTAATATTACCTGACAAAGACAGAACTCTGATTCAAGTGTAGGATGAACAGCCACATAACTGTATCACATGTACTTGTATTAATACAGGCTCTGGATTGTGAGTGTTGAAGTAATGTTAAACTATGCATTTGAACTGTAACACAAAGAACTAGTGCTTGAGAGGTAACAATGAAGGATTCTGATTTACAGCAAAAGATTTATCTGAGTATCATCCATGCTGGGCTAAACTGCTTGCTTATTATACTGGTCTCCTTGTTTAGAGCAATTCCCTTAAAAAGCTTCTCAATTCAATTAAGCTATCGTGATTAATATGTTTTCCATTATCTTCTACTGCACTTCAGTCCTGCTTTACAGATCAGTCCTAGTCATTCAGCAGAGTGAGCAAATTAGGAACCATGATGTTATCTTTCCTTCTCTTAGGGAACACATGCTTAGTCATTTTAGGAGTCTCTTTGTGACTCATTCTTCCCCTGTTGGAGAATTAAATGGTACTAGCCAAATATGAGGAAGGTGGTAAATACACAGTAGAGAATCAAAAGTGGAGAAAAATGAAATTAAACATTTTGTTGAACCAGAAGAAGAATAACTGGAACATAATCAGCATTTGTAAAGAGAGAATCTGCTAGGATTAACAAATGTACTGTGGATTCCAGGCTTGTCTGAACTAGAACAATAAATTGGTAGGGAGAAGTTCAGACTGTTACCAGCAGAATCACACTGCGTGTATCACTGTTCCACTGTAGAAGTGCTTCATCCCAGAAATATTTTCTTGTTACTTAATATTTGGAAAAAGCAAACAAACAAACAAACAAACAAAACAACTAAAAGCACACACACAACAAAAGTTCCTTAAAAATCAACCTCTGTTTTGGAAGCTACTATGCAATGGACAGATAGCACATCTATGGTACCCATTCATCTTGGTCTCTCCTTGAAAAATGTTATGTCAAGATAATGGTTTCAGTGTCACCCATTCCTGTGCTACATGTGGCATGAATTCCATGGTTCCCCACGGCCCTTCTGTACATTCAAATGTGCAAAGATACTGCTCATAAAGATCTACTGAATTTCAAGGCGTATCACTGGCTGTAAAGCCACTTTTCTTTTTGCAAATAGGGAATAAAATATTGAGTTCCTTTATGTTATCAGGTGGTAAGATGTCATCTTTGAAAAGAAACAATCTAAGAGTGGTTTTGAATCATACAATAAAAAGAAAAACAAAGAAGGAAAAATACTGTATCTATAAAAGTAATTTTTTACCTGTTCTATACTCTCTGGGGATGTAAAATTCCTTTGAAGTGAAACCTTCTAAGCTGTTTCAACTTGAGGTGAGCTGGTTCAGATGCTCAGAAGGTAGAGGAACCCCAAAATGGGTCTTATAATGGAAAAGCTAGAAGGTCCTTAAATTCAGTTGGTGCACACGCATAGGTACTTCTGAAGAAAGGAGAAAGGTATTTGAAAGATTTTTTTTCAGAAGAAAGTTTTGTTCTCTTGAAAGTGAATACTAAAGACTTTTTTTTAAATTCCAGAATCCCCTGCAGGTTCCCACCTAACTAGCTTATTAATTAACTGTATCTGGTTGCTAATTAAACAGTAGGAGAAATACTTTTGAAAGAGAAGCTAGTTTGAAAATGTAGAGGAAAAACATAATAGGTGAGTTATAAAGTACCTGTAAAAACTTGGTAGCTAACACTCAATTCTCTGGTATATTTCCTTTTACTATGGGCAGGTGTTATGTGACCTCCAAGCACAGCTGTACTCATTACAGTTGTTACAAAATGGAGAAGTTCTGAGTAATTATACAACAGACAGAAAAAATAGATTCAGCATTTGAGAAATTATTGTTTTTATGAAAAAATGGATGTGATTATTAAAATCAAGGGGTCAGGGTAAGTGTCAGATTGAATTGAATGATTCCTAATTGATACTTTGTCAAACAAGTCTAGATATTTTTTCCCCACTTAAATGCTGACCTAAAATTTTGTTCAACATTTATAATTACTTTTTGTGACTTTCTGAGCGCTGCAGAATAATACTGAAAACATTTGAGCACATATTGTTCATACTGAGCAGCTTTGCCTGTTAGTTAGGATGTGGGAAATCACTTCTGTTTGTGTGACGTTGTGATCTCTAGCTTTCTCTGTCCTGACAATAAGTGATAGAGAAATTACTTATATACCTTAATGGGTATAGTTTAAATTCCTGAATGCTCTTTTTACAAGAATTTGCAGAAGGTTTAATAAAAACCAGAAAGTCATTTAGGGGTTTGGGATGTTTGCCCTGCATAGATGTGCATTAAATCTTGATGATTACTATTTAGAGAAACAAGGCTACAACAAATTTAAGTCAAATTTGAAGTTAGCTCTTTTTTGAACAGAGTGATCGAATAAATAAATCCACTGTGATTTCATCCAATCTATTTTTTTCTACTTGTATATATTTTGTATACATTTATCTATTTTGAAGGTTTCCATGCTGGATGATTTTTTTTGAGGAAATTTTTGTGAAGTCAGGCATCTTCTTCAGCCTTTTCCCTTTTGGTTTCAAATAAAGTACCATATTCTCTTACCAGCAACATGTATAACAAAGTCTTCCTTTTTCATAATAAAAGGAGACAGTACTGAGCCATAGACTGAGAGCCTAATCAACCTGGTGAGTATGATACAACTGAATTTCTCTGAAAGCCTTCAACTTTCAAAGATATCTTCTCTACAGGAGTTCCCGGAGCCCTTTGTGGACAAAAACCTCAATCTTTTTAGCCCTATTCTAACTTTTATAATATGTTATATTAAGCAGGATTGAAAAGAACAAATGTAATGAAGCATTCCATCTTTTTCTAAAATTGGAATGATACAGAGAAGATTAGCATGGCCCCTGTGCTAGGATGACAGGGAAATTCATGAAGTGCTCCCTAAGTTTTTTTGGAAACCACATGGGAATAACCGGAGCTGCAGGGAAACAGCAGCATCAGGAACTGCAGCTCCCCGCAGCCATCCCAATTCTGGCAGTTTGCTGCATGATATCTTGATATGGAATACCCATGGAAAACCATGACAACATAATAAAATTTCTCCTTGCTTCCATCAGCTTTGAATAGCTGCCATTAAATGGCATTTAAATTCCTGTGTAGCTCTGCTGATTCTGAAACTAATGGCTGCCACAATAACTGTGGCTGTAATCACTGCTGTGTTCAGACACCTAGGCTGAGATTGTTAAGGATATTAAATATCCTTTAAGAGCTACATCTAGTAGAAGCTGAAACACCTAGTAGGCTTCTTGTCAAGGGCTTGACACTGTCAGCCTAAATATCTTATGTTAGAGAATGAAGGGACACAGTCCCACCCTGTTGAAGACATTGCAAGAAAGAGGGTATTGTGTCAGTAAAGGTATTGTTCCAGTCTTTCCATCTCTTTAAATTCTTTGTCAATTTGTCCTACAGAATTTATCTTTTCCCATTTGGTCAGAGACTCATTGAGAGTACATAATTTATGTAATATGCTGATATCTATTTGTTGGTAAAATCCTTCTAATCTGGATAAAATCTATTAGATATTTTATTTTCAGTGATTTTTTTCATCAGACTTGAGTTAGCATCTTTCAGATTCTTAAAGGTAAGTGAATAGGAATTAAATCTCTTAGATCTCAGACTGAGAGATGAACTGTGGTTCAAGTCTGAAATGGCACAGAGGGACAAATATTTGCCTATGGACTTTCCAAGGTACCTTGGCTAAGATCCTAAAAAGTGTACTTGCCTGAATGGCAAAGATAGGAACAAAACCGAGAAAATGCTCCAGGAAAACTCTTTTCAAACTAATTATTCACTTGCAAAGCTGTAGGCAGAGGCAAGTAAGGTTTTGCCAGAAAGTTACCTTAAATGACACAAGTCATTACTGTGCATGAAATATACTGCTGTTTAATTAAGCAGAACATTTAGGCTTCCATCTCTGGATAATGCCAGTGGGTAAAGGAGTGCTCTGGGGATCCCTTTGCAGATATCAGCTGGGCAAGCTGAACGTGCTCTAGCAGTATTCACTTCTGCCCAAAGCTCACAGGCTGGTGGTGTTGCTACTGTCTGCCTATTATGCAGCAGCTGTGTAGCTGAAGCACTTACCTAGGAGGCAGGAGACACAAGTTTACCACTGCTCTCAGCTGGAGATGACTCTCCTTAAAAAGAGCCTAGGCTCCTAGGTCAGACTGTTGTCCTAGGCTGAGTAGAGCCATGACTAAATTTCATTAAAACGTCTGATTATATATTCTCATACATTAGCTCTTTGAGAATACACTTTGATCTGTAGCCATGGTGAAAATCTGACCTCCTTCCTCCGTCACTCACCTGCCACCTTTGTAATAATCCCAACTGCCGAAACTCCAGAATTTGTTGGCAAATATGAACTTTCACGATGCTACTGCTGACTAGCAGCTCCTCTTCGGGGCTGCCAGCAGCTATAGTTCTTGGAGTTAAAGTGCATTTACCCTCATTTGGCATGTGTGTCAGAGGGACGCTGGAACAGGAGCAGCCCCATGCTTTATATAGCTTTGCTCCTACAGTCATTTTGTACTTCAGAGATTATGCTTGCTACCCTCACGTGAAACTCACTGCCATTTCAT
Source organism: Numida meleagris (assembly GCF_002078875.1). Classification (NCBI taxonomy): domain Eukaryota; kingdom Metazoa; phylum Chordata; class Aves; order Galliformes; family Numididae; genus Numida; species Numida meleagris. Next base: position 74,854,752 of record NC_034411.1, on the reverse strand, counting down.
TTCTATTTATAAACTCTAATGTTATATTTTCAACTAGTCCAGTGGGTTTCCCATGAACAATGGGAAACTTAAGCTTTTACTATATCAAGTAGGCAATAAAATGTGTTACACTGAGTTAGACTTGAGGCATATCTCATTGGGACAAAACAAAGGTCTTCAGAGAAAAACGTCAGCAGTGTTGGTACAGATGACTATGGAATAACTTATCAACTTAGAAACTCTCCTTTAATATCATGACACACAATTCCAGTTTTTTAAAAGATTATCTCAGTTAATTCATGAGCCTCATGGACATTGTTGTCACAATTAGGTAAATAGCCTTTCCCCCATTCTTTCCAGGGGGAATAATTTACACTTTCAGAAAAACACCCCTCTGGGATCTGTCAGTGATGAGAAGAACTGCTTTGAGCTCTACTCTTAAGAAGAATAAATAGCATACCCAAAGTTGTCCTGAATATGATATTAAAGTGTGGAAAATGTATTGAGAAGTACAAACAAAAACAACTGTACCTTTCCCAAGGGAAGTTAGCCAATTAAAATGATGCCATCTGATAAAAATAATTTTTTGTGGTTTCTAAATTGTGGAGATATATTACTTTGAGTATTACTATACAGCTTTTGTTACGTAAGAGGAGTGTAATAGTTCTTTTTTTTTCATCTTTATATTTGATATCATTTAAAGGCAGGAAAAAAATAAAGTAAAATGAACTACTTAGCCTGTATTGGGTTGGATAGCCAAAGCAGGTTGGATATTAGGAAAAATTAATTCTTAGAAGGAGTGGTGAGGTATTGCAACAAGCTGCCCAGGGAGGGGGGTGTCACCAACCCTGTAGGTTTTCAAGAAAAGAGTACATTTTGCACTGAGCAACATGGCCTAGAATGGTCTCGGACATGTGTTTACGGTTGGACCAGATGATCTTAGTGGTCTTTCCAACCTTAATGACTCTATGATTCTGTGATTCTAAGCCTAAGTGATGAAACAAACATCTCTATCTTTAAGTACTATTTAGAAGAATATAAGAAGCTGAACTGACAGGACAAGACTTCTGAACACATTTATTTTTCTGTAGTCAGAAAAGGTATATTTGACATCACTATGGGTATTCTGATGTTGTGCCACTATTTTGTGATGGAAAGGAAAAGGAGCCCAGATGATATCTTCTCATTACATTCACTGAACTTATAACAGTCAGAGTTTTCAATCATGATCAGTTCACATGGATTCAAATTAAGGGAGTAGTACTGAAAAAGTATAATTTATTACCGATATCCATTCTCATAAAGATTTAACATGCAACATAAAATACACATTTTCATGAAATTTCTTTTCTATTGTTACTGTTTTATACATGCTTTTTTCTTTAACACAGCACAGAGATCTCTCATCTGTTCTCTCAAGGAAACAGGAAAAGATTTCAAAAATTCAGATCAGGCTCTGATGTCCCATCAACATTTCAGAGTTTTGTTGAACTTCTCACTAAGACAGCATATGCAACTGTAAAAATCTAGCCGGTGGACCTGAAACATCTTCAAAACTCGGCACTATACTGTAAAAGGCAACACCTTATTATTCTTGAAATCCTTTTCCAAGTCACCTTTCAGATAAATTGCGGAATTCTCCATCTATATAGCAGCTAAACAGGGGAAGAGCTGCAATTGCTGCAGCTGATCAGTCATTGTATTTATTTTCTTTCTCTTAATTTCCCCTCTGCTTTGTTCATCTTATTCTATAGGGAATGTTCTTTTTTAGTCTTGGCATCAGCTTTTATTAGCAGAGCTGGGCAGGTTCGGAAAATAGGCCTGTTACCCTTTCTCTCTAGACTGCTTGGGAATTCCTTGGAGATCTCCTATCTAAATAATGGCATAGATAGATAATGCTTAGCTTATGAATTATTTCCAGGCTATGGCCTACAACATCTATCTCTTTGTTTCCTTATTAGCTTAGGGTTGAGGCTATCAAGCATACTAAGGGCTTAGTAAGAGGGATTAGTCCTGCAGAGGACTGCGGGTCCTGAGGTACTGCTGAAGGTGCTTCTTCAGAATAGGGATGGTGCTCAGTCCACGTAGTGTTCAAATCTCTTTCCAACACGAGAATACACTGGAAGGAGGAGGGAGCTTCTTATATCTGACACGTGCATTTGTCTGGAATCTGCCCCTTTTTGTTATTAAGCACTTTTAGGAATGCTTGCCCTTTTTGGGGGAGAGACAACACTGTGGTATGCTCAATGTTTATATTACCAGAGCCCAATTGTTCTCTTCCAAATAATTTCCCCTTTCCTTTAAAGGCTTTGTAATAATGCAGGCAGAACATTAGAATGTAGTTAGAGTGAAGAATTATGTTAAAACCTTTCTTTCAACAGAAGCATTTCCATTGGCTCTAATTATTAATTCAAATGCTAACACAGAGGGTATGTGGGGGGAATGGTGAAAAGCAAAGTTATTCACAGATTTCACTTTAATATGCTATAGATTTCCATGGATTTTACTACTCCTCTCTATAGATTTTTTTTTTTCCACTTTGAAAACCTTCACAGGTTTCACTTCAAATATATTTATGGTGGCCTCTCTGCTGACCCCAAGCAGGTTCATCTGGTGATGCATATTATATAATGTGATTATAGAAGGTAAAGCCAGGCTAATAAGGTAGTGTGTGGAGTTCTTTAGTAGCTTTGATGTGTATATTTCAATTTTCAGACTTGCCTGCAAAAAGCAATAACTCCCCTCTCTGTTCTGGCAATGGTTGTGCTCCCTGTTTCACATTGCTGTGTTATTCTAAGCTGACATGCACTGTCCCTGTCTTGTTTCTCACAGGCATGTCCCTTTGGTCTTTTCAAACTTATGAATACTTGAGACACTCCTACAAATTACTGTGCTGATTAAAAATCCTTGATCATGTCATCTCTTAGCTTTTAAATGTACTGTCAAACAATAGAATCAGAAATATGGGGCTGCTGCAGTTATTTCACATTAATGCTTCAAGTTCAAACAAAGTGTCAAGATGACTAAGTACAAGGGATTTTCAGAATGCTTTAATGTTGCCTCATTTCAAATCACTTCATAAGCATCTTGGTAATGAGCTCAACAAATTCTGCTGGAAAAAAAAAAAAAGCTTTATACCAAAAAAAAGTAGGTTGCTATTTTATAATTAGCCCTCTGGGCTTGTGGGAAGTAGTCTTATTTCCTGTTTGAAATCCACTTTGTTAGTGCTGTGATGTGGAGATGGCTAAATGAGTATGAAATATTGTAATTAAGTACATCACAAGCTGTTTATCTTATCAGCAGTGTTTTTCTTTAAAGGCTGGCTTGTTGACCACTGGTGTATTATCACAATTTTTCTCTGTTCTGCCAGCTTAATTGACAGAGGTTTACCATATGCTGCAGGGGAGAAGGGTGGAGGAAAGACAGGAAACCAACATAACTGAAACCTGGTAGCATTCTTTTGATGGAGTGGGTACCTTTTCATTTGCTGCGTTGTCTATTCACCAAAAAAAAAGTGAGTTTATGAAATCTCCTATAGATCTGATGAAAGACTGTGACCCATGGAGGCTTTGAGGCTGTGTGGTGGGTCTCTGCATGTCCTGATGAGCAGCCTGCCCTTGTTCATGGCAGAAGCAGAAATCCAGTCTGACTGCTACAAAAATGAACTGCTTTATTGCTGAGTGGACTGAGTGACTGGGCTTCATTTTGCTCTCTGCTGTTATTCTAAAGGATTCATATTGTGATAATCTTCTGACCTCCTACATTTCTTATATTAGTTTGGGCAGTTAGGATAGATGTAGCTTATAACACACTCATCTATAATATTAGTGTGCTTCTTGCAAGAATCTCTTGAAAATTTTCCTGGAGGCTACATAGTGCCGTTATGATTTAGTGAAGTGGTTAAGATTGCTTGTGTGATTTACATGGACTTTACATAGCATAATACTTGCAAGTATGGGAACCAGTTTGTCAGTGCACAGGTCCCTGAACATCCCTTGTGTATTCCATGTGTTTTGTTGTAGTTGTCCCTGTTTCACTGGTGTTTTGTTTACAGTAGGCAATATATTATGATGCCAAGCATCTCAAGCTTTTGCCAAACAGCTGCTCAAATATACCAGCTTACAAGTCTTTAGATGCAACAGCACAGCTCTGTAGATAGCCTACTCAGTATTTCTAAAGGGCAACTTAATACCTCTACCCTTTGCTGTGTCGAGCCATTATTCCAGTTCAGCTGATTTAGACTTGGATATCTTTGGCAATGCTGTCCTCAGCTACCAGGATATCCTTCTCCATGTGACAGTGTGTGTAGTCAAAAGATTCCAACAGATTTGTGAGGGATAGCTTCCTGCTAGAGGAGCTCCCATGATACCACATTTTTTCCATTTCTCATTTTACTCGGCACGTTAATTTCAACAAATTTGCTAATTAAAGAAATCCGTCTGGTTGGCAGATTCCCACATTTACCATTAAATTATTTTTTTAATTCCTTTGGTAGCAAGTCAGTTTTAATTTTAAACTGAAAGCACAGTTTATTGTTCCCCAATACTGTATTCTTTTAGAACTTCATTTTTGCCACTCTATTCTAAAACCTCTTCTGCTGACATTTCAGTTTAATACAGTAGCATCCCAAAATATAGATTACTCACTCAATACGAAGATGAGTACTCAGAATATATTTACTATTTCAACTATGATTTTATCTTCCCTGGGGAAACTTTCCACATGTTGATCATGTCTGTTTTACTGCTGACAGGCTTTCTGTTCTAAATATATTTTAAAAAAAATAATTACTAGTAGTTCTATGTTTCTGGAATAAGTTTCCCATGATATTTTCTTGACTGTATGATGGCATTATATTTAACTTGTCAAATTTTAATCTCTCTCTCTCTTTTTTTTTTTTAATAAGCAGTGTACACTTACTTTGAGTATAAAACCCAGCAGTTAAGAAGCCCCCAACCACATGAAGTATTTAACATTTTTAATTCACTTTAAATTCTGTTAATGTGTTTATACATGTTTAAAAACTCATCTACATAGCTACTACTGAACTGTGTAGATTCATCTTTTCTCACTCTTGAAATGATACTGAATTAACATAAATTATTGTTACTCTTTTTGTGTGGATCTTGATTTTTAAATCTTGATTTAGTATCTGCATAATTCTTAGTTTAAATCAAGAACTTCTTGTCTCCATCCCTAACAATTCAAACTCCTTTTGTGACCCAGGTTTTAGCACTACATATTTAGTAAGTTAACATAGTAATTATACTTACTGTTTTTTTTTTTTTTCATGAACAGTATTTCTATGAACCTCATACAATATAATTGATAAGCAAATCTTTTTTTATTTGATTTTTTTTAAATGGATCTTTTTCCCTGATATATTCATTAGAGTTGTTTTGGAATGGACCATTGTTTCTTCCAAACCAGCTTCATGGCTCTGGTAATTCTCCATTAAGGATGTATTATGGGGAAGTAAAACACACTGCACTGTACTCCGCTGGCCTCATAATGATATACTCTGTGGGGAAAATCCATCCTGATGGCAGGTGAGCCACTGAGATCCAGATGCACTCTTTGTAAAACTTTTTGTAACTATGAATACTCTAGCAGCTCATAAAATTATCCAGCCCTTTTAAGACACTAGCCACACAGTACTTGATGATGAATTTATTCGTAAATTTCTGTGGCTATTTCTGAAATACATTAAATAGTTTTTAATTCTATAGTTGTTTTACTGCTTCCACATTTACTGGCCGTTATTTTAATTGATTGATGACCTTTTCTTGATACGCAGCAGAGTAAAATATAGGGGAGAATGAGCTGTACCTATAATAATGCTGCATATCTTGATTAACTTTCTTTCTGTAATGCTCTTTAATGCGCTAAAACACCCTGACTTTCTAAGAGCCCCGAGTACCCATCCAGGCTCTAATTGCCCTGACCACCTTGTAACTATCTTTTCTGTAATCTTGCATTTACAACTTCTTCCTCCTTCTTCTCATGTTATTCACAAAAATACCCTCATCTCCATTCTGAAGAATGAAGTGGATATCTGTAAGGACCTGCACGCTGACATGATGCAGTCTGTTGTCACCATCATGAACCCCAGAGCTGTTGACAGGATGCAGGAGATCATGTTATCCCAGGTATTTATACAAACTGGGGGAAGAACTCCTTGAGAGCAGCCCTGCAGAGAAGGACTTGGGGGTCCTGGTGGGCAAGAAGCTGGACATGAGCCAGCAGTGTGCGCTGGCAGCCCAGAAGGCCAATTATGTTCTGGGCTGCATTAAAAGAGGAGTGGCCAGCAGGGAGAGGGAGGTGATTGTTCCCCTCTACTCGGCTCTTGTGCAGCTCCATCTGGAGTACTGCGTCCAGGCCTGGGAGCCCCAGCACAAGAAAGACATGGAGCTCTTGGAACAAGTTCAGAGGAGGGCCACCAAGATGATCAGAGGGCTGGAGCACCTCTCCTATGAAGAAAGGTTGAGGGAATTGGGCTCGTTTAGCTTGCAGAAGAGAAGGCTCCAGGGAGACCTCATTGTGGCCTTCCAATACTTGAAGGGAGCATATAAACAGGAGGGGGAATGATTGTTTATGAGGATGGATAGCAATAGCACAAGGAGGAATGGTTTTAAACTGAGATGGGAGATTTAGGTTGGATATTAGGAGGAATTTTTTCACTCAGAGGGTGATGATGCACTGGAACAGGTTGTCCAAGGAGGTTGTGGATGCCCCATCCCTGGAAGCATTCAAGGCCAGGCTGGATGTGGCTCTGGGCAGCCTGGTCTGGTGGCTGGCAACTGCACTGAGCAGGGGGGTTGAAACTTGATGATCTTTGAGGTCCTTTTCAACCCAGGCCATTCTATGATTCTATGATTGATTCTATGATTCTATGATTCTGTCAGCGCTTAGTCCCTTTGGAGAATTCTCTCAGTCAGTGTGGCATCAGAATAGTAAGTCCTCTTTATTGTGTTTAACATACATCTTATATATCCTCCACTTGTAAGCAGTAAATTCACTCACGGTTAATTGGCCTTAAGTTCTTCCCAACAACATAGATAACAAACAAAGGGTTCCTTAACTGTCCCAGATGAGACAAGATTAGCTGCGCATACTAAAGGAGCATTCTGTTTACACTTTAGCCCTCTCTCCAGACTCCCGAGGCCTCTTAGAGATAAGATCTACCAGAGTCTGTTGAGCTCCTTGTTGTTACATCTCCCCCCGCATGATTCTATGATTGATTCTATGATTCTATGATTCTATGATTCTATGATTCTGTGTTCTTGCACAGATCACTGAAGAATCGCTCTTAGTGGCTACCTGTTCCTCCTCCCTGAATGCAGGAGTCAACAGGGACTAGCTTAGTCTTAGACAACTAATGTTTGAACATCTTCAGAAAGATTTGGTTCTCTAAAGACAGGCTTCTAACATGGTTTCAAATGAGATAATCTACCTGATATCTTTACAGAGCTGGCAGAAATTGGCTACAGAGCACTCTTGATATAGAGAAGCATCTGGACACTGAGTGAGGGATTCCATGTAATATGAAATGGAACTAGATGGCTTTGTAGGCAATCATTCCATTGTTGAGAAGTTCAACACCACTTTAAGGCACCTACAGTCAGACATTTATATGGTGGGGTCTGCATGCCATTGCAGATATCTGAACCATCTTTATAGTTAGCGGAGAGCCCTCAGTTTGATCACTGGAATCCAGAAGGTAACTCTCACTCTTATTACCAGTGAAGGGTGAAGCAATAAGTGCACACCCTAAACAGATATAGTGAGGTACAGCAACAAGTTCTCTTTTGCTAGGAGAATTTTAAAATTTGAAGGTGCAACCATAACTTGGATTTTATTCCTTTTCCTAGTCTGGATGATATAAAAGAATTAGAACTCATGAGAAAGAGTATGTATTTTTGGTAATGATATTGTCCAAACACAGGCATATCATTATTCAGTAGCCTGTATACATAAATGTCTAAGTAATTTTGTATTGTACTGTCTTCTGAATCTCCAGAAACTGTTTTTGTTAGCCAGTTGGTTACTGTGACATAGCAGACTATTATCCTTAATGAGAATATATTGCTCTATTTTTTCTTCTGGGGCATTTATATATTTAGAAACTCTCTGAATATGAAAGGTTTTAGATAATGAATATGAATCAATGTATGCCTAGATACTTTTAGATTTATCTCACCTTTACATTTGCTTATTTTAATTGCTGAATTGATGATGGTTTATTTGCCTAAAATCTTATATATTATATTAGCAGCTTAAACTTTTCCTATTTTAGATATAACATAGAAATTCAGTTACTCTACTATTGCCTAGGATGGTAATTGTCTCGTGTAACCTGTGAAAGCATAAAAAACAGAATATTTATGGAGGGCCACAGAGATGATGAAGGGTCTAGAGCATCTCCCTTCTGAGGAAAGTCTGAGAGACTTGGGACTGCTCAAACTGGAGAAGGGAAGAGTAGGAGGGAATCTTATCAATGCTTATTAATTTTTAAAGGACAGGAGTCAAGTGGATGGGACCAACTCTTTTTGCTGGTGTCCAGCAACAGAACAGGGGGCAATGGACACAAACTGGAACACAGATGTTCCATATGAGCATGAGGAAAAACTACTTCAATGGTGACAGAGTACTGGAACAAGCTGCCAGGAGAGGTTGTGGAATCTTCCTTTCTGGAGATATTCAAAACCCACCTGCATGATTTCCTCTGTAACTTACTCTGGTGAGCCTGCTTTAGCAGGGGATCAGACTAGATGATCTCCAGAGCTCCCTTCCAACCCCTGTGATTCTGTGATTCTGTGAAACAGATAATTTTAACAGCATAGGTGGCAAATTGGCAATCTGCAAAGTTGTGTATGCAAGTATATACAGTTATAGAGAACAACTGCACATTAAGACATTAAGACAGCAGAATTTCTCAGTCATTTCTGTAATGCTTGACTATAATTCAAATAACTGCATAGCTCATGGTGTCAGTGGTTGTTGACAGATGTTAAGACTGCAGCTAAGATTCTCCACTTCATCTTGAAGAATGACACTATGAACTATAGGTATAATTCTATGATTCTATGATTTTTCCTCACTATGATGCTTTACTGTGCCTGCTGTATAAGAGGAATAGAAATTCTTAGTGAAGATGTATTCTCTCTTTACTTGTCTGTTTTGTGACATCTTCCAAAATGTATGCTATTTACCACAAAACAAACAAACAAAAAAAAAACAACCCCCCCTTCTCTTCATTCTTTACAGAGATTTAATTTTATACATTTAGCTTTATGAGTTACTATGTTGTACTCTGAATTTCGTCTCTGTGTGAATTCAGCTAAGTGGAAGGATGTTTTAATTTCTCTCAACAGAATCAACAAACATTTTCTGGTATCTTCACAAATGAGTTTCCTCCTGTGAACTATACAGATGATGAGATTTATTTGGCTTCCAATTGTGTTCATGTTCAAAGGCCAAAGGCTTCTCTTAGCAGCCAGCTCTGACTTGGTGGTGAATCCCTGCAACCCAATGCAATTTTATTTTTAGGAAAGATGAATCATAGAGAAATTTTAGATTTTAATATCCTTACCCTGAGACGTTTCATTCTATTCTATCTCATCACAACAGGTTTCTCTGTGGTGGAAATGTAGATGCCTGAAATAAACCAGGGGGCAATCACTTAATTATTTTTAAAAGAGTTCTCAATCTTTCTGTCAGCATAATCTTCTGAGAAGAATCATTTCCCCTAGAACAATTATAATCAATAATCTTATATGCTAGTGATATAACTTCTGTGCCATTGTTTACCTGTCTGCCTTTGGGACTGGAACCATATTGCGCTTAGATGCTGAAACTTTGTAAAATGTCATTATTTGACAGTTTAGCCATCTGCCCTCATCCAGATGCTACCATTCTCCTAGGCTGATCTGTCACTGAATGAATACAAAAAACACGGCAGTCTCTGGAATCCATTTATTGCAAAGAAATGTATGCTAGTTTTTGCCAGCTCAGCTTTTTCCTCCAAAATGTGCATATTCATTCCTCTTCAGAATATTTTGTCTAAAATGCCATTGGGAGCAACTTTTTAAAAAAAGGACCTAATGTGGGAGTTAGTATTTTATAAGCCAATAATTCCAGTTTTTCTGTACAACTTTTGCTGTACAATCTCTTTCTCAAATGAGTGCCGCCCCTTGGATCTTGTTACAAAATGTGAGAACATATCAGCAATTGAGATAGCAATATGAGATAGAGACAAGTTCTAGAGAAGATGAAAACTTTCTGCAGCATGTCAGAGCTTTTATTCTTTCTTAAATTTTATCTTGTTGTGAGAACATCAGCAATTCCTGTGGGACATTTTTTTCCCGTAAGTGAGATGTTCCGTCACTATATTGAAAACTTTTTGGGGTGTGTGTCTTTCTGTCTGTATGTCTTTAATAAATGCTGTGGTCTTGGGTCACTTTTTTCCCTAAGGAAAAAAAAAACACACAATATGTATATAGATATTTAATTAAAAAAAAAAAAAGTCACCTAGATATTTAATTAATTTTCCTAAGGGAAAAGGAATCTTCTCAAGATGGTTGAGATCTACAACTTCAAAATGTACCAGAGACCTTTCAACAGAGATGAAATCAGAGCTGTACAGGAAATAGAGAACAAAGGATCTTAATTATTTCCTCTGTTTAGATTCTAAGTTTCTTAAAATACAGCATCAGTGGTGGGTAAAGAGTCACAGAGGCTATGAGTAGAAGTTATGTTTAGGATTTAAGTTTGTATGTCAATAAATATGTAGCTTGTTCCAAAAGTAATGCCTCCTATTTATTTCCACGGAGGAGACAATAGATCCAGGAGCACAATAATACTGTTAGATAGAGCAAATTCTGTACTACAAACATATTTTTCAACATAATTACCATCATTAGCTATGCATTTTTGACAGCAGTGAGCAAGAGCCTGGATGCCACCCTCTTAAAAATCTGCACCAGTAGAGGTGACCTGCTGTTGCCACTGTTGATACACACCACCACCTCCTCACTGTATTCACATCTATTGGTTAGTCTCCATAAAAGTTCGCCAAGTGCCAGCGAATGTCAGTGGGTGCAATTTTTTCTGCATAGAGGAATTCAATTCCACACCTTTTTTTCGTACACACTTCCATGTCAGATGCCATTTTGTCAGACTGCCCCTCTGCTGCTATCTGTTGCTCAGCAACAAAATTTAACAGAATATTGGTGGGAAGATTCAACCTCTACTGCCATCCCACCAACATTCACCTCTGACATTGTGGGCCAACTTAATAAAATAGGAGGCATTACTTTCAGAGCAGTCCTCACAATTGCCTTAGAGATATGGCTTCCAGGCAAAAGGATACAGCTAATGGTCTTAGGAGGAAATATATCTCATTAAGTCAATCATGAACTGAGAGGAAGGAATGAACCTCATTTTTCATCTACTGCACTTAACTGGTGTTTTATTTGCCACTGTGGGAGAGGCATGAATTATTGAAGAGGCTGACAGGACTATTTCTGTGCCTGGGCATTTAAGCAGTTTTCAACACTTTACTGCATGAGCACCTCCCAGATAATAAGGAATAAAAATAATAGCTCATGTTTTTCCTCCTGTTCAAGATTTTAAAAGAGGTAACTAGTGTATTACATAAAGAGGAGTTGTATGTGGGTGCCACTAATGTGTGCAAAAGCTTTTGTGACATCTCCTTCAGAAATCAATGAATTTTTACTTACTCCTCATGAAAGAAGAGCTACAGGAAAACCGACAGCAAATGTGAAGAAAAATAAGGAATTACTGGCTGAGGAAAGAGAAGGATTCAAGTATATTTTACCAGCAGCAAAATTAATTGAGATACAGAGAGGGGTGAGAGTTCACTTGGTTAGTTTTAGTCAGTGTACATTCTGGTGCTTATCCTAGCAATAGAAGAAAGCAATAAAAATAAGGTTTCTCTACTAGACAGAAGAAGTTATCATTGGAGGGAAAGATGAACCAAATACGACCTTTAACTAAATAAATAAAAAATGGATTTAGCTCTGTCTCTCTGGCAAAGCATTTCACTAACATTATGGTGCACTAAAAAAGATAAGTTTTGGTCATGGACGTGCTAGCTGGCAAGCAGCTTGCATGGAAACAACTGATGGACTTACCCTGTTTTATTTCTGGATTTGCTTCTAGAGAGCTAAATTATAGCTCATTTTCATAATTTTCTGTTCTGCTGTTGTCTATTAATATTTAATAGTGTTAACAGCTTTTTTTGTTCAATAGTATACATTCAACTTGAGAGAAATCTCAACAGCAGAAAACCGGTGATTTCTGGTATATGGAATTAGCATAACGGGAAAAAAGTGAGCCTTTGTCCTTTTCAGATCTCTTCACGTCTCCTCATACCTCTTTTACCTCTTTATGGCACCTCATTAGTTGCCTGAGTGTCACAATGACTGTGTTGCACGTTGTACAGTGTTCACTCCTGGATTGGAAGCTATTTTTAGGGCCATGGATCTAAAATAAAAAGAAAGGAAAAAAAAAAAACTTGAGAAAAGTGCCATCATTGTCAAATTTTTATCAATTAGTATTTTTGATCCTAGGTCTAAAACTGATGCACATGTTCCTCTATTGAGCTCAGGTGTGTTACACATACAAGTGAAATATAGAACCACAGAATTAGCTAGGTTGGAAAAGACCTACAAGATCATCCAGTCCAACCATCCACCTACCACCAATAACCCCACTAGACCATGTCTCTCAACGCTACATCTAAATGTTTCTTGAACACCTCCAGGGACGGTGACTCAACCACCTCCCTGGGCAGCCCATTCCAGCGCCTGACCACTCTTTCAGAAAAGTAGTATTTCCTAATGTCCAGCCTAAATCTCCCCTGGCGCAACTTGAGGCCATTCCCCCTCGTCCTGTCACTAGTTACAAGAGAGAAGAGGCTGACTCCCAGCTCACTACAACCTCCCTTCAGGTAGTTATAGAGGGCGATAAGGTCTCCCCTGAGCCTCCTCTTCTCCAGACTGAACAATCCCAGCTCCCTCAGCCGCTCCTTATAAGACCTGTGCTCCAGACCCCTCACCAGCTTCGTCGCCCTCCTCTGAACACGCTCCAGGGCCTCAATGTCTTTCTTGCAGTGAGGGGCCCAAAACTGGACACAGTACTCAAGGTGCGGCCTCACCAGTGCTGAGTACAGCAGGACAATTACTTCCCTACTCCTGCTGGCAACATTATTTCTGATACAAGCCAGGGTGCCACTGGCCTTCTTGGCCGCCTGGGCACACTGCTGGCTCATGCTCAGCCAAGCATCAACCAGCACCCCCAGGTCCATTTCCTCTACACAGTCTTCCAGCCACCCATGCTGACTTAACTGTAGGTTTGGGTGAGCTTGGACAAATGAAAGCTATAACTTGGCAGGGAGAAAAACAACACAGAAACTGTAACAGACTCACAGAGAAAACCTTAACATACATAGAACCATGCACCTCTAAAGTGGTATAGTTTATCACTAAACTATAACAAACCCAAAAACTTAAATCAGCAAGAATGAGGCTCTTCCTTAGGATTCTTCTCTTTGGCTCGCAGATCAAGTAAATGAATACCACCTAATGTTTCTGTAAGCTCACTGCTGACCCTGTACCTCTGTCCATGAACAGCAGCTATATCAGATCAATTCCCTCCACATCAAGATTCAACTTCCAATACGTACTCTTTGGCACAAAGAACTTGAGGACTCAAAGACACTTTTTTTATCTTAAGCTCCCTCTTCTGTATTAAGGTACTTGCTTGCTTGTAATGGCTCTTGAGTTGAAATACTCCTTTTCCTTATAGAATTCTTGCACAGTTTTATCCTTGTAGGTGCAATATTTGTTTTGAAAAAATAACTGCACGACTGACGTAGAAAGTGGCAGAAGTGCACAGAAGTGCACTAGAAGGAACAAAATGAGCAGTAGGCCGAAGCTGGAGATACTGTTGAGCTCCCTTGTATGTGACAATATTAACAACTTGATATAAATGTCAGGCTCCATAAGCCTTGTTGCGTAAATGAATTTTGAGAAGTGTGTGAGGAAAAAATGCAGTTGAGAGGTAGCCTGGAGGGGGAGAACTATAATGTCTAGCTGTACAAAAATAATTGTGGTGTGTGGATATAATTTAATGTCAAAAGGTCCCATTACAACTTCCCCTGAAGCATATTTCCATGACTTTTAGTGACCTAACAAACAAGAACAGCTCATTAATTATGAACATCTATGTTAGATACAGTATAGAATTCATGCTCCACCTTTGTGAGTGATACTCCTTTGAGACAAAACATCCCAGTTCTAACTCTAAAAATATTCTCCACGTTTAGATCAGGAAACATTCTTATTTTGTTCTCACCTTTTCTCTCCACCTTTCATCACTCATCATACTATCCTTTCCTGCTTCCTACACAGGAGTACCATCAGCAAGCTTCCCACAGTCATCTGTGTTTTTATACTTGCTTTTATTCTCATTCTGATTTTATTTATTTACTCCACTGTATCTCCTTATTCTGATAGATTTTCTTTCACATTTTTCTCTCTTTGCCTAGTCCCTCAGTTATGGATGAGCTGTGTCAAAGGCTGGGCCCTATTGGAGGGGAAAAAATAAAAAACATATCAAGTTATTTGATACAATCAACTTTTATAATGATTATATATTAATGAGTAACTGATTCAGTTTTGGTGAATACATTGTACTGAGGTCATTTAAATTTTCAGTGAGGACTTGCTTGTCTCTCTCCACAGGTGACCCTTCAGCTCCCAGCTACTGACATAAGATTTACCATTGATTTTCTAGGCTGTCCCTTGGTGCTGAAGACTTTTGAGGTTGCAGCTTTGTAATTTTTGAGCTGAAGTATCCCCATCTCTAAGGCTTCAATCTGTTTCTATTGAACAAATACATTAGGTTTGGGATCTAGAGTGTAGTAAACAAATGATGGATTAATATCACAAACCTACAGTTCCCAGTACTTCAGGGAAAATATAATTGTAGAAACTCAAATCCAATTTTAAATCTGATTGATAATTAAGTAGTGGCTCAATTTAATGAAGAATTTGATGTGTAATGATTACACGGTTCTTCAAATAAGGAGATACAGAGCTCAATGGATTAAGTCAGCAGCATCTTTCAATGTGTACAGTAGGGAATATGTACACTTATATAGCAAGCCAGTTTTATTGAAGAATAAGGAAAGTTTCATTAACTTTTTATTAAATTTATAAAGCATCTTTCTCCAGAAAAAAGAAACTTTCTTTATCCAGAAAAAAAGAAACCTTCCCCTTTGTTATGGAATTTCAGTTAAATGAACAGAAATGCACTGATAAAATTGACTGCAAACAATTAAAATATATTTTTTAAAATGTGGGGCAGCTGTCCACTGTATATAAAATATATATATATATATAATAAAAATAAAAAGATATAAAAAAATATATAAATATATTTTTTAAAATGTGGGGCAGCTTACTCTGGGTGGAGCAAAAGGCAATACTTATGGGAGGGGGAAAAAAATGCTATTCCTTAAAATTACTTCTTCAGTTTCTATATTTTCCATATTTTCAGCCTTGGTAAAAATCTACTATGAGCTGTCAATTTCTTTCCCTTAAGTCAGTTGCAGCAGCCCTGCTAGAGAATAGCTGGGGTCTCTGAATATTTCAGAGGCATTTTGCAAACTTTTTTCTCCAGCAAATTTCTCCACACTATGAAGGGTAATATGAACTGGATCCAACAACAGTATGGATTTTTTTCAGGCAGAGGTAGTCTGTTTAGGTGATGTCTATTTGATTTATTCCCTCTTTTTGCTATCTGAATGGTGGAAAAAAATCTAGAACAAAAAGCTTCTGGGAGATGCTGCTTTGAACTACAAGAATGTGCTGTGTATCTCCCATAGTCTCTAGGCTGCACGGGTTTCTAGAATGACTCTATTCTACATGATCTAGCACAATATTAATCTTGCAAATGTTGTTGTGTCAGCGAAAGAAGAGTGTTTGAAAGATGACATTTTTTGGTCTCTGGACTTTACAAATTTCTTAAACAGCATGATTTTGTCCTGTTCTGGGGGAAGGTCATACTGCAAGACAGTTGAAGTCCTATCTGTAGTCTGCTGTGCTTTGGCAAATGCAATTGACCTCCTTTAAGAGGTGAAAATTGCCTTCTGTCTCAGCTAGGGTTGAGCAAAACTGTTCCAACTTCAAACTAAACAACCTCTTTTCTCCTTGCCATTTTTAAGATGGACTTTATCCCCCATCCTTCCTTTCCAGTAAACATATTCTCAGTGGAAAAAGACAAAATATTAATATGGTGGTTTTTATTTTATTTATTTAATCAATCTGTCACTATCGTCCTTCCAACTACATTTGCCTGTACTTATCTGCAAAGGAGAGTAGGACCTCAGTATAGCCTGATATTTGGCCATCTGCCTACTATTCAGTACAGTTCAGTTCAGTTGCTACTTTCTCTTACTTTCTGAATAAACTCATTTTAAACAAGTCCTGCTTGAACATATTGTAGTTGTCCCTAGGTGTCAACCTTAAGTCCTATGGACTAATTTCAGGAGATTGATACAGGAAGGATTTTCTGAGTGACTCCAAAGGTTGTACTAGCATTTTAAGGAAATGCGAAAAGTGAAACATGTCCAGTAGGAATGCCTTGGGCAGAAAATATTTAATTCTTTGTATTAGGTCAGTGCTCAGCATTTCAAAGGACAGTGAGTGAAAGTGCTTCACCACCCTTATTGTAAAGAGCTTCTTCATTATATCCAATCTAAATCTCCCCTCTTTTTGTTTGAAACCTATCACAACAGATCCTGCTGAAGAGTCTGTCCCCTTCTGTCCTGTAGCTCCCCTTTAGATACTGAAAAGTCACTATCAGATCACCTCGTAGCCTTCTCTTCTCCAGGCTGAACAGTGCCAGTTCTCTCAGCCTGCCCTCGTAGGGAAGCTATTCAACTCCCGGAATCATTTATCACTTTTGTGGCCCTCCTCTGGACACACTCTAACGGGTACACATCTCTCCTGTACTGCAAATTCCACATCTGGACACAGTAGTCCAGGTGAGATGTCAACAGCACTGAGTGGAGAGGGAGGATTACATCACATCCAGCAGAGGGCCACAAAGATGGTGATGAGGAGCGTGGACCATCTCCCTTCTGATGAAAGCTGAGAGATGTGGGACTATTCAGCCTGGAGAAGGGAAGGATGAAAGGGAATCTTATCAATGTCTATAAATATCTAGTGGGTGAGCGTCAAGTGGAATGGGGCCAGGCTCTTTTAAGTGGTCCCCAACAACAGAACAAGGGGCAAGGGGCACAAACTGGAACACAGAAATTTCCATACAAACATGAAGAAAAATTTCTTTGCTTTGAGGGCTAGAGAGCAGTGGAACAGGCTGCTCAGAGAAGCTGTGGAGTTTCCTTCTCTGGAGATATTTAAAACCTACTGGGACTTGTTTTAACAGAAATATTGGACTAGATGATCTGCAAAGGTCCCTTCTAACCCTTACGATTCTGTGATTTTATTTCTCTTCAATCACTTTGGGAAAAGTGTAGGCTGTGTTTTGTAATGCTTGCAAAGTGAAATCTTTGCACCTGACTACCTGATAGAGCTGGCATTTGTAGTTTATTTAGCTGATACTGCTTTTGTTATGTCTCCTTTCTAAAAGTGCTTTTTCTGTTCTTTGCATGATGTTAGGGAACATAATGTTTTTATGTTTTTGTATTGCAACTTGTTGCTTTTTCACCTGTGAGAGAATCTTTCATTTACTGCTTCAATTCTTAATGTATGCTGTGTGATTGTGTGCAGAGAAACCACGGAAAAAGGTTCTATAGCCTTCTGCCAGTGCTTTCTCAATAAAACACTCTGAATTTGTTGGAGTTCTTTTTGCTTTTTTTTCTCCTCATATTGCATTTCTGTTTCCTGTTAAGTAAGTAACAAAGTAAGAAACTGGTCCCCGCAAAAGGTGAGAATGACTTGGAATATATATTTTTTTCAATTACATAAAGCCCTGTTGGAAACTCAGGCAAGGTATTCATAAGCATGAAAAAAGAATAAAATTTTAAGGTTAATATAATCAATTCTTTCCTGAAAAAATCCACTCTTTTTTTTTCTCACCAGAGAAAGCAAATTCCTTCTTTTTCAGTACATGGATGATGAAAAATTATGGCATACAAAGGTTTATTTGTCATGATATTGTGATTATATTTGTGTAATTTTTATATGTATTTATAATTTATATTATATATATATAAAAGGAATATTAGTTTAATATGCCTCTTTTTCTTTCCAAATACCATGTAAACACTTTTAGAAAAGTAGTCTTTTATTAAGTGATTTCTTGGTATGTAACTTTTCAAATAAAAGTTTGGTTCACTATAAAAATGGGTCATAGCACTGAAGTAAACTACGTGGGAGCATGACTATCCTTAACATCATGGCATCCTTAACATCATTGCTCAAAAGATAGCTACTTTGTGTATATGTTGCCCTGCAGTTGGCTTTCTTTCTCTCTTTCTTTCTTCTTTAAGAAATAAGTGAAATACTATTGAAAAGTTTAAATGCATTGAGAATTAGTTGCTTGTGAATTCTATTACGTGGTTGTTTCATATTTAGTTTTCTTTCTCAAGACATAGTGCTATGTCCAGTATTGTTAGTGTTCTAATATTTTCCAACAGAATAATACACCGTAAGAGTTTTAAAAGGCAACTAAACATTGTGAACTGTTCATTCAAAGCTGTGTGAATGTCAATATGCTGTCTGTGATTATAATGGAAAACATAGTCAGATTTTAACATTTATGGAGCTACCAAGCACCATTAGCAGCAAAATAAGTCTGTGCCTCCAGTTTAAGAGCAGTTGCAGATAGAATAGCGTTTAAACATTATCACCTCTGAACTCTGCCAAATGGAAGTGAGACAAAATGCAGAAACTGGCATACACTAAAAAATGGCTTGATTGTTTGGCAGATGTTGTCAGACATAAACCTGTGTCCAAAGACCAGGGCAATATTATACAGGGCAAGAGGGAATTAATAACAGTTATTCCTACCCTCACTCAAAATGAAAGCTCAGACCAGACATAATTCAGTGATGTACTGAGCATTTAGTTATGAAACCACCATAGAAAACTGTTAAGTTGATTTTGAAGGGCAATGTCAAGATCAGATTTTCCTACATCATTACATCTTCTCACCACTGTGGAGTCACAAGCACAATGCACAAGCCTCTGTCCCTTTGATTAAGGTAAGTATCTTATGAGAAGACCACTTTCTCCATTTCAAAGCAGTTCTATAAATTCTAGAAGCATCAGTTTATCACAGTAGATTAGTTTTAAGAATGTCAGAAAGTCTAGAAACTCTTTAGCTGTCATCTTCATACTTGATAGCACATCTATAGCTTGTAGATATGCTTCATCAGTACATACTAGATAGGGTACAGTTTATGATACTCATGAGTTTGTAAGATATGAAGTGCCTAACAGTACTTAGCTTAGAATGTTTGTATTTCTTGGTTATACTAAATACAGTCCCTGAAAAACATCTAAATTTCTAAAGAGTCAATATTACTCATGAGTTAATATGTATGTTTGGAAGTGTTCTAAATGCCAGAAGCTAAATTTGCAACAGAAATGTAATGAATTGAAAATATGAATTTGTTGGTATTGGCTACCATTCAGACCAGAGTGCTGCATGAGGTACTGAAAGAGGTAAGGGCCTAAAGCCTTTCTTCACAACTTTCTGCACTGAAAGGCAGCTACCAGACAGAACAGCTGAGAATTGCCAAGTCTGTGAAACTTGTGAAGGTTAAAGAGGGGCTTTGAGGTAAAGTGAGACTATCAGCCATTTGCCTCTTCTTCATTAGGTCAGGCTGAAAAGCATGGCTACCCTCAGACACTGCTTTTCTGTCCAGGTGTCTCTCATAATTTTCCCAAAACATCTAATAGGTGAGATGAGTAGAGCCACAGCCACTGACAGTGAAACATACTTGTGGGCAGAAACAAATCGGTAGACACATAAGCAGCTTGTTACGCTTGGTACTGATCAGTTAAGGTAGTGGTTTTAAGCAGTACGCTGGTGTCTATATGGCAGCCACACATGCCTTAAATCTTTCTTTTGCACCTATGCTGGTAAAGTTGGAATTCATTTCACAGAACTTGAGAACACAAATGGTTAATGGTGTAAGCCTAAACTGTCAATGCTGGGGTCTCTTTTTTTCTCCAATAAAGTAATATCCAGAGAGCAATTCTTTTCACTCTAGGAGACAGATAGGACAAGCTACATTTTAAAGGTGCCTATTTCTCTTTAATGACTGTGAAGTGATTGACTGAGCTTCAGGTGATGAACTTCTTATACACATCAAAAGCTAAGAACGACCTGTAGGAGCATAAGTCTTCTTGAAGTGAGTGTGATTTGGATTCTGATGGTGAATTCTGGATCCAAATCAAAATTGAAATCTGAGGGGAAAAAAGCCTGTTGACATTACTGAGGCCAGGATTTCAGTTTAAGAGCCCAACAATATGTTTGCTGCAGAGACAAAGGTGCAGGTACAGCTCATGTAGGCATAATGTTCATGTTACAATAGCAGCATGCTTGCAGCAGCCTGGAACTTATTGTGGGCTGCAAAATCCTCCTGTAAAGCTGAAGTAAATATTAGATGTTAGCCTGCCCTAAACTCTGTATTGCTTTAGCAATGCCATCTAACACAGGGAAAGACATAGACATCAATGTCCTTCACATGTGCTTGTATGAGCAACAAACTTTCATTTCTTGTTGCCTGAATGTTATGGTCTATACAGTACTTAGTGCAATCAATACTGAAAGGAAGGGATGAATTATGGAAATCTAATAGATATAATCTTTCAAAAAAAAAAATCAGATCAGAAATTTTCCTTCTTAAATTTGCATCTGTAAAAGTGAGCCCTGGTCCACTACTTCGAAATTATTTTGAGTTAGACTGTTGTCTAACAGTAGAGTACCAAATAATATACTGGGTTAGTGTGAAATGTAATGCCTACTCTTTGATCTTGCTTTGTAGGAAATGATAGAAATGATTCTAAACAGATATTCTCAAGTCCTAGTAGAAGCATAGAAATTCTTATTGGAGAGTATTCCAGCATCCTAGGAGCTCCAGCTCTGATGCTTTATGCTTCTGAGTTCCTATGATTGCTTTGGTGACATTGTTGAATATGAAACAACAAAATAGGGTGCAACCATATTGATGAATAACATTAATGAATAACACTGGCAAAGCATTCATGAGTAACTGCTGTTTTACAAAAGTTCTTTTTGATGCATTTATAAATATTTTTTTTCTATTTTTGCCTGCTGAAGTCTGTAACCAACAGAGTGGAAAATAATTCTCTGAAAGCTTTGATTCAGAAAAAGAATCTGTAGGTTTCAATGAAGTATAAGAACTTGCAAACAACATTACTTCAAAAAAATGTTCTAGACTCCTGGAAGATGATGAAATTCCTAGGTTTTTTTTTTTGTTTTTTTTTTTGCCAGATACTAAACTTTCTGAGAGAATATCTTTTTCATTTAGATTTGCAGCCTGTTCTCTGAAGTATGCAGTGAATCAAAATTATACAAACACATCACAGTTACTGACTTAGAATGGAACCTATTCAGTCAAGTGAGTATGCTTGCAGCAACTGTCTTCCTTCATACATTTCCTGTATGAAAAATGGTTTGTTCTGATCAGTTGTTCTTCAATTTCCATTTATATCTGTAATTCTGTAATCTATGTGAGAAAATTCTTTGGTAGAATTACTTGTGATATTTAAAGATTTTATACTTGTCAGTTTTAATCTTTTTCATCTCTTCTCTTTCGTGGTTTGAGGAGGTAGGTAATTCTTTTATTCTCCTTTCTTTACTTCTAATCAAAGGATTTATAAACTTGCAGTCTCACGGCATTCAAATTGAAGCATTTCTTGGTAAATGTTACAACTAATTTCACTCACAGTTGCATGTCTTTCCTGTCAGTAACTAATACAGAACTTTGGCTGCTTCTGTAAATTGATTAGTTTAGCACATGAGAAGAAGATTTATTTTGTTTAAAAAAAAAAAGCCAAATATTCTGAATTTAATTTATTAAATCTGCAAATGTATAGAAAATAACTTTGTTACTATCTCCAAAAATATCTTTTTTTGTCCATACTCTATGAATTGCAGTTTCATCTAGTCCAGGCTAGAAACTTCTAGAAAGTAATTTATTCCAACTCTCTCATTGCAGTCAGATGAATCACATTCTGGAAGTACCCCTGTCCTTGCCATACATCTTGTGAGTAGGAAAGAAAGTAACTGTTTTCTAGCTTTCAATTGCATTACCTTAAGTGGAAATTACTCCTACACTTGGAGTGTCGGTAGTTTTACTCATGAAAACATTTTATTCTTTTTTTTTCTTTTTCTTTTTTCTTTTTTTAAATAAAAATCAGTGCTTCTCTGATTTAGCTTCAGTGGAAACCTGATCAGAAGCTACACAACTTCTGTGAGCATGTTGGCTGGCTGGTACTGTGATAAAAAGGGAGTCCTCCTAGGGCTTGGGAAAAACATATCTGTCTCTATTTCTCATTACATCTTATGTCATTAAAAGCTGTACCAGAAAGTAGACTCTGTGTATACCATTAGCTTTATAAGAAGTAAATCACTGTCTCTTTAGTCTCATATTAAAGTCCTTTCGCTAATCTCAATGATGAGTAATTTAAACAAAATATGTAATCAAAATAATCTCTAAGCAAAGTTACGTATATTCAAAGCAGGAAACATATTTTTTTGCCCCTTTGAGTACATATGCATTAGCAACTGTTGCAGTACAAAGTGGAAAGGACTGGTAATCAGTTTGTTGCAGTCTGTTATGTTTTCAGGAGTGTGTGCCCAAGCTGTGTTTATATTGGCAGTGAAATTCACACCATGCATAGTGCACACCATGCTTACAATAGAGAGTTAACTGCTGGAGAACTCTGTGTCCTCACTGCAACACTGATGTTCAGATGGCACCTTCAAATTTTGTTCCATTGGATAAAACTACTCTGAACTTGTCAGTGGTGTATGTGAGTATGCACAGCAGAACAGCTCATACTGATGCAAAGCAGATTTGTGACAAGAAGCTCTCATGTCCTGTAAGTGGCTACCAAAGCCACACCTGTTTTAACCTTAACTTTCTGCAAAACTTTATGGATTGTTTTAATGGGGTTGATATACTGCATCCGCTCTTCCCATATGAGAACTAGCATAAATTCAGAGAACTGTGGACTGTAGTTTTACATACACTTTTGATGAGTGGGTCCTGATAGTCATAGCCCAGATCCATCTATATCTTTTGTAAAGCTAGATGTAAGGTAGAAATGGAGAAAACATGAGGTAAAGGCCAGAAAGAAGCTTCTGTGGAGGTATAGAAGTGATTTTAACAGGGTGTCTACGGCCTGGAGAATCTGTGCCACTGTGTTCTCTGGGTGACACTAAGTAAGTGGCTTGCAGAAATCTATTCACTCCTCTGTCATTAGGTGTCTGGTCAAGAGCTGAGTACCTGTATAGGCAGAACAGCAAAGGTAACTTATTTGTGTCCCCAAGACCATGTATTTACACTTTTGTTCCCCCAGTGCTCTGAAATTCACAAGTTGACTTATACTAATAGACATACAAGCACAAAGTGGGACGGGTAATTCAAATTTAAGTTAATCTCAGATATAGTTTTGTGGCATACTCAGTCCTCAAGAAACAGGGGTCTCAGGGCTGAAAGATTGTGTTGGTATTTATTATACCAACCTGTTTATTCCTCTGATGCAAAAGCGGGAAGGCTGCCTTATTGAAAGCCTTCTCTTTTTCCCTTCCCTTCCCTTCCCTTCCCTTCCCTTCCCTTCCCTTCCCTTCC